>NC_041387.1:545743395-545752737 GCF_002162155.2 Triticum dicoccoides | reverse complement strand
GTGAAGGCTAGGACGGGCCTCCCCATGACGGCGACAACTGCGCGCAGCCGTCGAAGTGTCAGCTCACGCCTACCGGAGAGGAGTTGCAGCTCCGGGACCTTAGATCTGAGGAACAAACCTTAGATTTGAGGAACGGGTTGGAGGCACCTAGGTGAAGCGGCGCACGTCCTCGCCGTCGCCGGACGACTGCCGCTGTGGGGCTTAGGCTGACGGCCTCCGACGACGACGGTGAGAGAGGGAGTAGTAGTGGTGAAGGCTAGGAGCGATGGCGCTGCTGCCTGTGGAGTCGGCCGTGAGCAACCCAAGAGGCAGGTTGTTGTATGCATCGTTTTGTGACCCCCCCGTTGGTTTTGGTGTATATTTATGCTGACATTTGGACTGGTCTCTTAAATGACCTTCCATTAGAGAAGATTGTTTTATAAGAGCCAAAGTTTTAATTAGGTAGCCTTTTCATGACCATAGCTTGTTTTGTATTTGCCAGTACCAAAATGGCCATGGCTCAGGATCAACAATAAGTTTCTATCTTAATTTGCACAAAACATTGCATTGGAAAAGATTGTTACTCCGTTCTATCCATATTATTTGTCATTCAAACAGATGTATCTAGCACTAAAATACGCCTAGATACATCTGTCTGAGTGACAAGTAATTTGGATTGGAGGTAGTAAGTTGATTAAGTCCTCCTGCGCATATGCCAAGTGCCCAAGTGGGGTTGTATGCACAAAGAAACACTCATGGAGAGAAACTTTGTTTTTTTGCTCCTTCAAACGTGCCCTATTCCTGGTTGTGGATATAGAGGCTTCACGGGATGTTGGTCAGGCCACTTCCTTGTCAACCATAGTACTAATTGCTTGCACTTCATCTATGGCTAGGCATTTCTAGTAAATTTGAGGGTGTCCCTGTCTTTTGTACTTCTTGAAGAGGACGATCACCCTGAACACAAACATGACGCCCTTGGTGGGTTTGCCTTAGGGCTGGCAATGTGAAATCAAAGCAGCTAGTAGGGGGAACCCTGAAAACAATATGCAACTGAATGCCTCTGTCACAAACAAAAGTGTGGGGAGGTATATACCCTTCAGAAGCCTTTCTTTTGGTTCCATATATGATTTCTTTTTTTTTGGAAAAGGGGCTTAACCCCGGCCTCTGCATCAGAAAGATGCATATGGCCACCTTTATTATAAAGCAAATAAGTTCAACCCAAGTCACAAGGTTGTAAACAAGCAAACCACTAAAAATGCTCACAAAGAGCCAAGGGAAAAAGCCACAACCGGCTGGCAAAAAGGAAAGATAGGAAAACTAATTGCCTATCCTATTACATGACTGCCTTCCAAACCGGCTGAATATAGCCCGAGCTACCATCTCCCATCGGGTGGATCCAGTAACCAAATGCTCCCTAGCCTCCGTCTGAGTGAGTAGCAACCACAAACGGATCAAAGTAGTGGCCCAGAATATAACCTGCAAAAAATGAGTATTTGTTGCTCTGTTAAAAACCAAATCATTTCTACAGTTCCAGACTGCCCAAAGTAAAGCACATACTCCAACACGAATGTGTTTTGCTGTTTAGGACTCTACCCCGTCCAGCCACGTCCCAAATAACGTGTTGATGTTATTCGGAGGAGTAATATTAAACGCGATATGAATAGTCTGCCAAAGAACCTTAGCCATCGGACAATCAAGAAAGAGGTGTTTGATGGTCTCATTAATATCACAAAAACTACATCTCGTGGAGCCGGTCCAACTGCGCTTTGTCAAATTGTCCTTAGTTAAAATAACTTGTTTGTGTACGAACCACATGAACACTTTAACTCTCAAAGGTACCCTGACACTCCAAACATGCTTGGTAGTGGGAATAGAGCTAGAGTTAATCATATCTAAGTACATATATTTAACTGTGAACTCTCCGTTCCTGGCTAGCTTCCAGCGCAACACGTCTGGTTGTTGAGACAGCTGCACCTCCATCAATCTTCTCACTAGATGGAGCCAGGATTCCCAACGGGGACTAAATAGAACTCTCCTAAATTGGATGTTGAGGGGAGTGGACTGAAGCACGTTAGCAACGAAAGCGTCTCTTCGTTGCACAATGCTATAAAGGGAGGGATACTGAAGCGCAAGAGGAGTTTCTTCGAGCCATGTATCCTCCCAAAATCTCGTGGAAGTACCGTTTCCGACTATAAACTTTGTTCTGTTCAAAAAGGCTATTTTGACTCTCATCAGCCCTTTCCAAAAAGTTGAGTCCATCGGTCTCACGGTCACTTGTGACAAAGTTTTTGAATGAAGGTACTTATTACGCAGAATCTGCGCCCACGCGGCGTCCGACTCAACAGATTACTTATACAGCCATTTGCTGAGAAGACATCTGTTTTTGACCTCAAGATTTTGGATCCCTAGACCCCCTTGGTCTTTTGGTCGACAAATAATATCCCATTTAATGAGCCTATACTTCCTTTTGAGGTTATCACTCTGCCAGAAGAAACGGGCACTACAAAAAAATACATTTCCGTGATGATACGTGTTTGTCACAGTAGGTCGCGTTTTCTGTCATGCATGTATATCCATGACGATTTTATGACAGAATCAAGATAGTCATACTTGTGCTGTTGTAGAAGTGTTCCATGACATTACCAAAATTATCATCACGGAAGTGTCCACTTCCATGACGATAAATCGCGCGTCACAAAAGTGCTTTCGTCAAGGGTGACCAACACGTGGCATCCACCATAACGGAACGCCGTTAAGCTATCGGGTCGGGTTTTGGATCCGATAACCCATTAACAGCCCCGACCAATGGGGACTTTCCACGTGTAAAATCATCATTGGCTGGAGGAAACACGTGTTGGCTCATTGTTGGGACAGATGTTATACACTCATTGGACAGAAGGCGCCTATGATACGTCGACACATGGCACGGCCCAACAGAGGCCCATTCCTGTGAAAAGTCCGGCCCGTTTGACTTGGTCAAAAGGTGGCGGGCCGGCCCATGGAAAGCCTGTTAACGGCATGTTCGCGTGTAGATCATTCATAGCCCGCTAACCCAAGGCCCATTACACCCTATTCGAATTAGGCCCAGTAGCGTCATCTGGGCCATCCAATATGATTCCAGCTCGTTTTCACTTCTGGCCCATGTATGGCCCATAACGTCTTTCGGCCCATATGAGGCCCTATGTAACTCTTGGCCTATTAACGGCCCGTGGGAAAACTGGCCCGTAACGAACAGTGTATCACTTTACACCCATTAACGGCCCGTGGTGAAACTGGCCCGTAAAGAACAGTTATCACTTTATACCCATTAACGGCCCGTTATTCCATTGGGCCGTTTCCAGCCCATGTTATCTTTCGGCCTTCTCATAGCCCATTTATTCTTGGGCTCATTTCCAGCATTCGTTTACTTACGGCCCGTTACTGTCATTTTCTGCTTGTGGGCCAAATTCAGCCCGTGGTTACAGTCGGCCCGTTTGTGGTCCGTTAATACGTTGGGCCGTTTTCATAGCGTCATCAAATATGGCCTATTAACAATGGCCCGTTATGGTCGGCCCATGCATGGACGATTCCAACTCTAGCCCATTTACGGCTAGAATGCGGTCTGTTTGGCCCATGTTTGGCCAATCGATCATACGGCCCGTATAAGGCCCATTGATGATACAGCCTGTAGAAGGCCCATTGTTTCTACGGCCCATAGAAGGCCCATTGTTTCTACAGCCCGTAGAAGGCCCATTGTTTCTATGGCCCGTAGAAGGCCCACTGTTTCCACGGCCCGTAGAAGGCCCACTATTTCTACGGCCCGTAGGAGGCCCAGTGTCACTACAGTAAATATTAGCCCATGGTTATTGTGGCCTAGTTTTAAAAAATAGGTTATTGCAGCCACTAGCAAACCACGGAAAAAGAAATGCACTGACTACAAGCAAACAAATAAACAAGACAACAAGGAAATAAATAAGCAAGCAACTTACACTAGGCTATCACGGCTATTACACATATTACATCCACTGGGCATCAAAGTTCTCCACCAGTGCAAATATGCAGCATATAAACGCCGCAGCAAAACAAGTCCAAAACTGAAACCACTTCAGAAGAGCTCAAGAAACAATATCCTGGGTACCCATAATGCTGGCAAGATGCTTAGCAAGCTTATTAACTTTCTCTTGTTTGGCGCTTAAGTCCTCCAGCACTTGCTGTTGCACCAGAAAGTATGCATCTGAATTCTGCAGGGACTTCCTCAGTCCTTCAGCTTCCTGTCGCATAACATCTGATCGATGTCTTTCAACTTGAAGTTGAGACTCAAGAAGCCGAACTGATTCAGGCAACGAGTTCAAAGAGCTGGTGCCAGCAGTGGCAGCCAGTAACTCGAACACTACATCAAGACAGGACTTTGGGGTTGTCTCAGTGTCTTCAATATAGTTTTTATCAGCTTTCTTGGAGACCAACAGGGATGTCTCACTATCTTGAACCTTATCAGCATTACTTCCTTTACCATTGCATAACAGGGTACTCTTCTCCAATATTTTATCAACGTTCTAAAAGAGAAACAAACAAACACATCTCAGGTTTACAATGTAGTATATGAAACTCATTTTGGTAAACCAGTTCAGTTGTAAGGTGGACAGGATAACAGCATGAAACAAACATATATCTATGTAGTATGGTCACTGTATGGTCTATATCATTCTAGTTTATGTTGCCAAATCAAGATAGATACAGTTCGAATCATATCTATTTAAGACAAAGCAGCATAGACAAAATATAAGTGTGGGAAACTACACAGCAATAACAACACTTGTAATGTGCATGGCATGAGAACATAACTGTTTATTCAATTGAAACTGAAATCAACATAGAGCAAGTTACAACAGCAAACAACCAAACACGTTGAAGAAATAGGTTCAAAACATACCAGTTGCGCCATTGGAGTTTCAATTGCATCCTTCAAATTTGAAATTAGTTGGTATCAATAAATACAGTGATGCAAGAGCAAAGTAGTATGAACCATAGCTACGGAACCTGACCTGAGAACAATTCTTCTTCTGCTTTAAGCTTCACTTTGGGTTCGGAGTGGTGGTCCTCGTGATTTGGGCACTGCAGTTGCCTTACTAACTGCTCGTGTTTGGGTGCTCTGTGGTGGAGACGGTGCTGTGTCAACGGGAACTGGGTGTCTATCTGCTAGGGTTGGGGTTAGAAGGGGTGTAGCTAGTTCTCTGTCCAACTGGGTAGGGGTACAATCTGCATGAGTGTGAGTTATGTGTGGTGGGGCTGGTTCTTGGGCAAGTACAATCGTGGTTCTATCTGCATCGACAGGTAGCACGATCTTTTCTGAAGACTGTGTTTTTACTCCCACAGATACTGCCATCACTTCCTCCAATTGAAATGGCTGATAAACAAGAAAAGTAATTGAATGTACAGACATTATAAGATAGACAGGTGCAATGGATAGTAGGGAAGAAAACAGGGCATGAAATAATTCACATTTATGTTGTCTAAGCAAACAAAATAGTAGGACATAATTTCACATATATGATGGCTAATTAAACAGGATAGCATGACACAATTTCACATGTATGATGGCTAACTAAACAGGATAGAATGACATACTTCAAAATATGATGACTATGTAAACAGGATGACATGATATAACTATACGATGTGTCTATTAAAGTGGTTGGCATGCCATAAATCACAAACATTCCGTCGATGGAAACATGATGGCATGATATAATTCACGGATAAAATATGATGACTATGTAAACAGGATGAGATGATATAACTATGTTATGTCTTTAGAAAATGGGTTGGCATGCCATAATTCAGATACATGTTGTCTATGTAAACATCATGGCATGACATAATTCAAATATATGATTTATATACTAAGGAAGTGAGAAGAGGGCGCATATATGATGTGTCAACTAAGGAGATGGCATTCAATATTGTGTATATGATGTAAAAACTAAGCATTGCAATACAATATATGCATTATATGAGTAATATAACCCTGCCAAGTTTGAGCATACACCTCAGGGGGATAATAGGACTGGTCATCTGCCTCTGAATCCTCCTCTGAAGAGCTATCTGTAACCAGCAAGATATCTGCTTCAGCAGGTAGCATTGTCTGCTCTAAAGACCTTGTTTTCACTCCAGATTTCTCCATCACCAATTCAAATGGCTAATGCACAGGAAGAGCAGTTGAATATACAAACATTGTCGACAAAAGCAATGAGAAATACAAAAAAAGGATGGCATGGTATAATTCACATATATGACGCTTGCCTAAACAGCTTGGCATTGCATAATTCACATACATAATGCCTTGCAACAAGATAACATTTCATAATTCACATATATAATGTCTTGCAACAAGATGGCATTGCATAATTCACATATATGGTAATTAGACACTAAACAGGTGGCATTCACACAAAGCATGTCTAAACTAAGCAAATGACATAGCAATGCAAGATACCATACACACGATATGAGCAACATAACCCTGCCAAGTTAGGGCATGCACCTCGGGGGGGGGGGGGAATATAACTAGTCATCTGTCTCTGAATCCTCCTCTAAGGAGCTATCGGTAACCAGCAAGACATGCGCTTCATCAGATAGCATTGTCTGCTCTGAAGACCTTGTTTCCACTCCATATTTTTTCATGACCGTGCCGAATGGCTTATGCACAGGAAGAGTAATTGAATGTACTAAAATTTTTGACAAATTTAACACGTAATAAAAAAATGATGGCATGATATAATTCACATATAAGATGACTGGCTAACCAGGGTGGCATTGCAAAATTCACATATATGATGCCTGGCTAGACAAGATGGCATTGCATGATTCACATATACGATAAAGAAACTAAACAGATTGCATTGACACAAAGCATGTCTAAACTAAGCAGATTACATCTTTAATGTATACAGTAAGCAATGCAAGGCACCATATGCATGATATTACCAACATCAGCATGCCAAGTTAGAGCGAAGACCTCATGGGGTAAATAGGAGTGGTCTTCTCCTTCTGAATCCCCCTCAGAACAGTTATCTTCCTCTTGATTACGATCCGAAATGGGTGGAGGGGGGGCTGCCTTTGCGCCCACCATGGAACGACGTCTGCATGAAATTTTATTGCCACACAAGGCTCATCTCTTTTGCTCGACATGATCAGTTCCATTGTGTACAATAACTGGCATGCATAGGAATAAAACATAGTGAGATTATGTAAGGAGTGCATGCACAAATCCAGAGTGATGTAGCAAACTGTGGATAGACCCAAAACCAATGATAGCAGGCATATAATAGCTTTAGTTAAAAAATACAGATAATGGCTCCTTTAATGTTTGTTTGCACCCAACATGAAACTCATAGTAGACACCGGAGATTAACCAGATAGTAGACAGATAGTGCTGATTGTTGCCCCAATATGTACCCCACAACCATTTAAAAACTCAAGTTTCAGTATTAGTTTGGACCTGACTCGGAGTCTAATAGGTGAACACGATTATAATGTAGCATGTCATCATATTAAGCGACGCATAACATAAGCAAACACGGAAGAGTGCGACCTCTCTTGCGGACCCGTGTAGTCCTCAAGGTCATCTGCTCAGTTGATGATGGTAATGCAGTTGTCGTGGCTGCCGGCGGCGGGGAAGAAGATCTGAGGCGGCGAAGGACAGTCTGGAGAGCGGATACCTGCTATGGTGAACCCTTCCATCGTTGGAGTAACTGAGTTGGGGTGGAACACAGCACCGCAGGAGTAGGACAAACCACACAAGGTTTTCTTTGACACATATCTGTAACAGAAGTAATTGAGTAAGGGCTTGTTTGAATTTGAGGATTCTAACAATGCAGGGATAGGAAATAGACAAGAATAGGATAGGTATGTACTTGCAAAACAGAGAATTTAAAAACACAGGATTTCTACCAATCTGGGTGTTTGATTCACAACAATTGGAAGATCACAGGATGCAAAAAAGCATGGTGAGATTAAGTCAAACCACAAGAAAATGTACGGTTATAATGCTATTATGCTATTATCTCTTAGTCTTGTGCTTGATGAATAGGAATATGAAAAGGAGGAGAAGTGGAAATTAGAGTTCCTACGGTTTTTCTTTCAAGGAGACACTAAAGGAACAAATCCTACAGTTTTCCTTTGTTCCATTCCTTTGCACCAAATTCATGAAAAGTAGTACCATAGGAAACTTTCCTATTCCTATGTTTTTCATTCACATTTCCTTTCAAGCACTGGCGATTCTAGTAGGCAGGCTTGAGCAAGGAAAATCCTACACTAAAAAATGTTTTTGTGATACTTCTATTACTTTGGACCCAGGCCACTGCCATACTAGCTCAACTCCCAGGGCCATCAACAAATGCACAGCTTAAACGCGCAGAGATAAATAATGATGGCGTTCAAGAGAGTCCATCATGGATAGCTAAGTTTCCTGGTACCTCACTGCTTGTCATATAGTAGGATAAAATAATCGTATTTCCCGTTACTACGAGTGCTCAGTGGACAATATATATAACATGTAGAGTAAAAAAGAGATGCAACAAGTGTACAACCTCTTTGGCGAAGCCATGTCGATCTCAGCGTGATTGGGTTGGCCGGTGAGGATTCTCTGGCTGACTTGGCTGTCGGAGGAGGGGAAGAAGATCTTAGGCGTCTGGAGATGGAGCTCGAGGTACTGCTCCACTGTGATGGAGGGTTTCATCGTTGGAGCAGTTCCGGTGAGTTGTACGACGCCGAGGCTGAAGCAGGACAAGAGAGACAACGAACAACGTTAAACTGAGTAAAATTCTAATAGCATCTCCAATACGTGATGTAAAATACATAACCACAAAGTGCTAGATGTAAAATACATCAGCCGCTCATCTCTGAACTTAACTATCGGAACTGAATTTAACTGTCGAAACTGAACTAAACTGTCAAAACTGACCTTAACTGTCGAAATTGAATTTTGCTGTCGAAACTGAATTTTGCTGTCGAAACTAAACGCACTAGCAAGGTGAGGCTACACGTCCGTCGACTGACTTTTTCATCTCTGGTCAGTCGATTTTGCAGCCGTTGGTGCGAAATCAAGGGCATGCGGTTCATCTTTAACGTCCACCCCCCTGAGCCGCCAACCACCACCGGCCAAACAGCTGTCCCCCACCGCCCACGGCTGGTGGTGCGCCGCCCCGCCCGCCCCGAAAACACTCCCCACCGCCGGTCCGCCACCGCCCCGGCCAACCCTCTAGGCCCCCCCGTGCTGTGCTTTTTCTCCGGCGATCCCCACGCCACCGCCCCTCCACCACCGGCGACCACCGCCCCCACCCTGAACCCTAAGATACATAGTGGGGTACCTCTCCGGTGAGACCC
>NC_041387.1:545724756-545742888 GCF_002162155.2 Triticum dicoccoides | reverse complement strand
ACTGAAGTGTAGCTAAATCGGAGGAGCATCGCAAGCAAGAGCAAGTGCGAGATCAGCAGCGCGAGCAAGAGCAATAGCAATAGCAAGAGCAGACCAGGCAGGGGACCGAGAGCAAGAGCAGAGCAACAGCGCGAGCGAGAGCTAAAGCAGCAGCAGCTCCTACTGATGTGCACGTCGCTACCGAGGGAGCAACGCCGTGGAGGAAGTGGTCGGCGACGCTGCCGTGGATGGAGCCGCACCGTGTCGGCTCGGGACCGAGCGCCGGCAGCACCGTGAGATCGAATCAAGAAGAAAAGGCGGCGATTAGTGTACAACCTCTTTGGTGGCGCCGATTAGGCCGCAGCTTCATCCGAGGAAACGGCGATGATGATGCTCTTCCGGTGGTGCAGGTGAAGATGGCAGTATGGGAATGGAGGTGGCACGAAAGACAAGGGGAACATCGGGGCAGCCCCTTGGAGGTGGAGGATGGGGTGGCTGAACCGGTGGGACCACGAGATCAATGACGGATCCTCATCCGGTATGGTGGATGAGGGACATCGAGGTGTTGTTGTGGACGACATCGTCGGGGAAGAGGCTCCTGCTGGGTGGTGGACGGAGCAGGGTATGGGGCTTCGTCGCGGGTTTTCGCGGCCTCGGTGTACGTATGGGTGGGCGGATGGGATGGAAGTGGGGAACCATGGCTTAGGGACGCGCTTGTCCGAAATGTGGGGTAAGTTACGAAAGTACCCCCACCGATTTAGGCGCTTCTTTCGGTTCAGGGGTACCACGGGCATTTCACGTGTTGGGATTTCACAGGAGGTGGGAGTTTTCGCGTGTGTTGTAATTTCGGAATAGCAAAGCACGGGTTGAGATGGAGGGAGTTGTCGGAGCACGACGAGACAAAGATATATCTTAAATATTTCGGGCTAACAAGGCGCGGGTTGAAGAGGCGGGAGTTTCGCAGCATGATAGACAGAGACGCTAGCTTGAATTTTCGTCATAGCAAGGTGCGGGCGCGGCTTGAAATTTCAGAAGAACAAGCTTAAAGTGTACCCAAAAAAGACAATTTGCACCTCAACACGCACAACACACACACAAACACCATTTAGACTAGAGTAAGGTACATGTGCATTGCACGCATGAGATTTGGCAACCAAATTATGAATAAATACCACATTATAGCATGTAAGCTTTGAGTCATATATGCATGATGTAGATGTTCGTTTAATTCTTATAGTTCATTTCATTCAAAATCATCTAGTTTTTATAAGAAAGCTAATCTATTTTAAGATTCATGGAATTGTGCGTTGTAAGACATAAAGTAAAAACAAATAATGGCAAATCATGTAGAAAAACATTTTGGCAATTCTGATACGGAAGATTCTAGAACAAATAAGAAGTGCTTGTGTTTTGATGTTTGTGCATTATGCTTAAGTTCAACCATGGAGTCTTCTAGATTATACATGTGGCGAAATCTGGTTGAATCTAGATGATATCCAACGGCCAATAGTGCTCAAATTTGCCATCTTTGGACCATCGGATTCGCCTCATCCAACGACCATCTTTCAAAGTTAAAGTTACCCGCACACAACATAATAAAATATATAATATAATATATATATATAGGGGTTTAGATATAGATATGTGATGCGAAAGCCACCCATCATCTCCAATTAGAATAGTGTGTCCATGCACAGATGTGACGTGGACAAATGATGTCTGCCATCGTTATCTCAAATTCATATCAGTCTGACCTTGTTCAATGTGTATACATTACAACATGCTTGTTTCCAAACCATACCGCGCAGATCTCCGTTTTATTCATGCATGCATGGGTTTCAAACATCAGGATCTCTCATTCAAATATTTGAATTCAACTTTACATTGATTATGACCTCACCTAGTCTTTTACACCCACACAATCGTCTTCTCTTTATAATTGTCCCACTAACTTTCTCTCGTGCATGCATGCACACACACTACCAGTCGGCATTATCCATCATGCACATGCAATCTTTTTCTTCAGGTCGGTCTCCCATGAAGGCACACACCCACACACATCCCCCTCTCCATCATATCGGACATTCTTTATCTCTCACGCGTCCATGCGCAACGATCGATGTTCCTCTATGTATGTGTGTATATAGCTAGGTCTTTCATAGTTTTCCACACAAACCGATCAATCAATATATCCAGTGAGGTCTCACCATCTTTCCCACGTCCACATCGATCAATCTATACCTCTCTATATAGGATTAACATATATAGCTAATACACCCACATTAATTATATATCCAACGTCCCCCTCTCATCATCCATGCCTTTCGCTTCATCTCTCAGACGCGTGCACAATGGCGAAGACAGGGGGCGGTAAGGGCCCTGCCCCGCCCCCCTAACATCAGTATATATTGAGGCTAATATGAATGTGATCATTAGACAATTGCTGCTAAAAATGGTTTAAGTTCATGAATTGACCCTCCTCGTAAAGGATTAGCAATGCTTGGCCCCCTAGCTCATTTATTTTTCATGGCTCCGCCACTGCGTGCAACAGCGCACGTTCTCGCCCTCTCTCTTTAAATATTGATCTTGTACTTGTGCATTCCTTCATAGTCTCCCTCCACTCGGCCCCTCGCACCATCTTCTAGCCCCCCACCGGATTTTGCCACATCTACGATCTAGCAGACTCCATGGTTGAACTTAAGCATAATGCACAAACCTCAAAACAACAGTGGTTCTCTTTTGTTCTAGAATCTTCCGTATCATAACTGCCCAAACTTTTTTTCTAGTTGAATTGCCATTATTTGTTTTTACTTTATGCTTTACTACGCACAATTCCATGAATCATAAAATAGCTTAAGGGCTTCTTTGATTCAAAGGATTCTCAAAGGAATTTTGGAGGATTCTAATCATTAGGAATTTTTCCTATCTTGGTTGTTTGATTCGTAGGATTGTAAACCATAGGAAATTTTCCATATGATTCATTTGCACTAGATTTCATAGGAAACATCCCATCCACTCAAACCTCTTTGAAAGAATTCTGCGTTTTTTCTGTGCACAATCAAACACTCATACAATCCTGTAGGATTCAAGACGACATTCCACTATAATCCCATGTTTTTCCTATTCCCGCGTTCTTAGCTTTTTTATAAAAACTAATTGATTTTGAATGAGATGAACTATAAGAATTAAACGAAGGGTAAACGAAGGGCTACATCAGGCATATATGACTCAGAGCTTACATGCTATAGTGTGGTATTTATTCATAATTTGGTTGTAAAATCGGATGCGTGCAATGCACGTGTACCTTACTAGTACTTCGAGTATGTGCAAAACATGTAAATTAGAATACCAATGGCACACTACACAGTGTCTATCTTACAGTTCATGAAGCCACGTGGCACATGTGGAGGTGTTGTCGCGACCTCCTTGCATGGATTGATCATAGTGATGTGCTGCTGGTTCCAGAAGAATGTACTCGTCCTCCCTGACCCATACTGGCGGTACATGCACGAAGCGAAGATGTGCACGCATGCCATGCACGCACTCATTCCCTCACACGCACACACGGGTACACGGGCGGACGCAATTTTGTACCAAGATCCACCCCATGTGATAATTTGACGCGTGTAAAGTCATTCACTTCATTGATGGTCAATTAATACAGCACATGCAAATGGAGTGGACGTGAGGGCGGAAGAAAGACATTATTACTCCACTGCACGCATGCGAGTAGTTAAATCGCGGGTTGCTAGTAGTACTTCCATTGGTCTCCTTCGTATTTTGTGCCAATTTTTGACAGTAACATAATACTCCCTCCGTTCCTAAATGTAAGTCTTTATAGAGATTTCACTGTAAACCGCATACGGATGTATATAGATGCATGTTAAGTCTAGATTCATTTATTTTGCTCCGTATATAGTCCACCTAGTGGATCTCTACAAAGACTTATATTTAGGAACCGAGGAAGTATTTACGCATTTGAGCAGTGTAGTACTTGAAATTTATGTTCCGCTAAACTCATCGGGAGCCGTTTCGGGCCTCGAAACCAAAACCATCAATTAATCTTGGGATAATTGATTTTATGCCCCTAGTTGGGTCACACTCGGCAGGTTTACCCCTAGTTTCCGAAAACACTTGTTCCTGCCCAAACCACTTTGCTCCTCTTATGCTTTTGCCCTTTGACCGTTTGACCATCACTTTGAAAACTTTATAAAAAATTCATACTAACTCAGAAAAATTCAAATAAGATATCAAAATGTTCAGAAAAGCATCACCTATATGTGCATGTCATTTGCATTCATGAAAAAAGTGTTGGCCAGTCCCCATCTTAGTTTTAGCTCATATGATCTTAGCATGAATAGTAAAATCTAAAAAAATCTAAAAATTCTAAAAAAATTGGTGGCAAACTTTGACCAATCTTTTGAGTGCTTGCCAAGTTTCATAAGGAAATGACATTCGTGGAAGTCGTGGCAAAAAAATGAAATTTTGGAGCATTGATTTTTGTTTTTTTGTCACGACTTCCATGAATGTCATTCCCTTATGAAACTTGGCATGCACTCAAAACATTGGTCAAAGTTTGCCTCCAATTTTTTTAAAATTTTAGAATTTTTTAAATTTTACTATTCATGCGAAGATCATTTGAGCTAAAACTGAGATGGGGACTGGCTAACACTTTTTTCATGAATGAAAATGACATGCACATATAGGTGATGCTTTTCTGAACATTTTGATATCTTATTTGAATTTTTTTGAGTTAGTATGAATTTTTTATGAAGTTTTCAAAGTGATGGTCAAACGGAGGAGCAAAGTGGTTTGGGTAGGAACAAGTGTTTTCGGAAACTAGGGGTAAACCTGCCGAGTGGGACACAACTAAGGGCACCAAATTAGTTATCCCATTAATCTTTACCTTGTTCCCATCACATTCGAAAGCCTGCTCACACCTACTAGTACGTACCAAAGCTGAACGTGTTCCCACTATGCAGGTATTAGTACTAGTGCTAGTACTCAGGTTATAAAAAGGGGAACTACCTAACCGAAAATTACTCTACCTTTTTCCTCCTCATAAGTGCTTCTTCTTCGTCCATCATTGCCATGGCCGGTGAGCAGAGCTCTAGGTCGAGAATTACTCGTAACAAGGGAGCAGCAACCAAGGCTGCGGAAAAAAAAGAGGGCTCGCCGCCACGCAGAGACCTCGAAAGATCTCTCACGGGCAGGCGATGGCTCCCAGGAGCGCCCTAGCCACGGAGGCGAACATGCCGAGCCGGCGGAGCTGGAGTCGTTATCCCTCGACGGCATGCCCGATCAGCTCAATAAGCACCTCAATAAGCAGAAGGAGTTCATCCAAGGCTTGATGGAGTTGTTGAAGGAGAGCCTCGACGACATGCCCGCTGACCTCAATAAGCAGGGGGAGTTGACCGCCGGGTTGGTGATGCTGCTGAAGAAGAGCATTGCCTCGGAGAAGAAGGCGACCGGCAAAATCCTGCGACTTCAGGAGGACAAGATGAAGCTCTGCCACGAGATCGACCTGCTGAAGGAGAAGAACGTCGGCTGGAAGAAGCTGGATGAAGATGTTGCAGGCCCTCGTCATGGAACAGAAGGAGGAGTTGGCGAAGCTCCACATCGAGCACCCGGCTACTATCAAGGTACGTAATGTAGCCGTGGAATAGATGATGAAGGCTCGCATTGAGAAATCCTGCGTCATGGACAGGATGAAGAAGATGGCGGAGGAGACGTGCAAGGAGATGGAGGTCATGTAGGCGATGAAGAAGCAGTTATGACTCCGCAGTGAATTAGATCATTTGGGGTGATAATCTTCCTTCTTCTTTTGCTCCTGTGTTTCATCTTTTGCTTCAGGTGTTTCGTCGCACGTGTCATGTTTTCTGCGAGGCATGAATAGAGCAATGCTTTTTTTGAGGGAATGAATAGAACAATGCTAACAATGGATGACTAGCAAATTAGATCATTTTTTATCGCCATATGGCACTGGGCTGCCGTGTTTCGTGCTCCTCCGTCGCAGTACTACTCCAGTGGAAAACTTGAGTATACCGCACGGTTCTTTACTCCTCCTCAGGTCGTCGGCGTATTTATACGAGCAGTCAAATCACAAGGCCCCACCTTCCAGCAGTAATGAGCCATCAAATCACAAAGGCCCTCGCCTCTCGTGAAACCGACCAAGCTAAACTGCCCCACCCTCTAGCCTTTTAAAAAATGTATACTTTTGTACAGTAGTAGTATCGATGGATTGCGCCATGGAGCAAAACTTGAAATTAAAAAAAAGGTGGTACATATAGAGAGCGCTCGTCGCCAAATTATGCATATAGTACTATTAAAAAGGCTAGTCACAATAATGGTGTCCAGCACAACCCATCCCTCAAATAAAACTAAGCATCCTGGAATTCTTTGACAAAACTAAGCACCCTAAAATTCTTTGACAACTAAACTGCTGGCTATATGATGTTGGCCATATATATTGTATGTATATAATGTGAAGAAACAAGTGGTAGTACTATACCAACCAAAAGATGAAATGTAAGAAATACAAGTAATATGTATGTACTGAAGAGTTAAAGTAACGAGAAGAAACATAACATAGTTCTGCTGGGGGCTCAGCACAACACACCCCTCAAATTAAATTTAGCACACCTGGAATTAAACTTTACAACTATTCCGGTAGACACTGCATTAGAACCACCATGAGCAACAACACTGCCACCTTACTCGGAGTCCTCGTCCACGTCCTCGACTTTGTCCTTGTCCCTCTTCCTCTTGGCCGATACTTCTTTGCTTGAACCGCACACTTGGCTCTTGCTCTTCATCCAACCCTTGTAGATATTGAAACAAAGGTAGCCATCCATTGCACCGTAGTGGATGTGGTCTATATCTAGTACATTCCGCTGCCATGCATCTCTACTCTTATAAAAATAGAGTTGGTGATGATGGTGTGCCTACCATCCTGCAATATAAGTCGTCCGATTTATATCTGATGGATAGGAATGAAAAATGGAAATTTTGCCGAAAGATACCCACAGCCACTCAACATTTGCAAATAAGGCCTTCCCTCGTTCATCCTTTTCTCCCACAAGATAAACTACTCATACAAATGCATCTTGATGTTCCGTGCAACGCATGGGCATCTTGCTAGTAACGATGAAACGTGTATGGAGGTTTCTCCAGTTTACCGTACGAAGGATGAACCATGGCTCCTGCCAGGGTCAGCACTGAAGGCTGACAAGAGGACACCAGCCGATTCTTCTGGAGGTCGAAGGGGTTGCCTACAATGAGGCCTATTCGACCTAGGACTTCTTTGTCGTTCCCAAAGTCTACAGTAACGAATTTGACTAGGTTGCTCTCAAGGAAGTCCTTAAAATCCAGGCATTCAACGTTGGCATGGCATATGTGGTAGACTAAGCATAAGTCATGCACGCAAACCTGGATCACGGCAGGATTCTTCCTCTCTTCATCCTTTAGATCCTTCTCTCGTCCCAGGACTGTGGTGTACTCAACATCTAGCCCAGCGACCCACTCATCATCTGAGTTTTCGAACATGCGTCTGAAGCGAGAAAGGCATCCTTTCACCATCGCGGAAGAACGGGTGTAGATGACGTCGAACTCATCGCCGGTGATGGTTCTAACCTTGTACTCACCGCCGATCGTGGATATTTGGGATGCCATGGATTTGGGAGGAGGGTTAGGATTAGTGGAACTGTCGTAATGTGAATGGACGGGACGACTAGGAGCGAACCGTCGTAGTATTGAAGGACGTGCAGGGACGAGTAGGAGCAAATTGCCAGCATGCAAAGGGCAGGGTAGTGGATTTCCATTCTCCCATGATACGGGCTTCTGAGAGCCCTTGGATCTGAGATCGAACGGTTGCATGGCGTGATTCTAGACCTATGGGTGAATATCCTATCTTGGAGGGTTATTCTGTAAATTTTCAGCAACTTAGCATGCGATCGTTTGATCTCAGATCCAAGGGCTGCCAGCAGCCCGTATCATGGTCGCGCCTACCACGACCGTCACATTGCTCGTGCGGTCGCGCCCTTGGAGATTTAACACGGTGCATTAGGCTATCTGATGTTGGCATGTCATACATAGTCATCACTTAGTCACTCATACTACAACAAGGTTGGCTATAAGTGTATTTA
Organism: Triticum dicoccoides; assembly: GCF_002162155.2. NCBI lineage: Eukaryota > Viridiplantae > Streptophyta > Magnoliopsida > Poales > Poaceae > Triticum > Triticum dicoccoides. Next base: position 545,734,765 of record NC_041387.1, on the reverse strand, counting down.
TTTATTTTACTCATCTCTATCTCTTTCTTCGTACTCCCTCCATCCCATAATATAAGAATGTTTTTGACACTATTGTAGTGCCAAAATGTTCTTATATTATGGGACACAGGGAGTACTAGTATTTATTGCATTTGCCAAGGAGTGACCTCTTCCAGTGAAATGGTGTTGCTAAGTTTGCTTCATTTAATTAGCTATAGACTCAAAATTGTCGTTTCACCTAGGTACACGCGCTTAGCACCGTTTCTTCCTTGGGTCACCAAACTAGTCAGTCTCTTCTTGATTAATTTGCCACATCAGACTTTATGCCTATGTGGCAAGCTTAGCACCTGTAGGAGCAAGTAAGGCTGCTTGTAATGGGAGTATCAAAGGTAGTATCATGCATGCCAACTATGCAATCTTGATGGGGTGACCTTGAATTAAATGAAGAAAAGAAAGAGTTGAGTATCATAATATGATACTGTAGTATCATATTAAATGATGTGCTACTATGTGTCATGCATGACAATAAATAAACTATCCTATGATACCAACACATGATACTATGCATTATGGATGTAGTATCATACAAAAGTATCATATGCATGATACTAGTATATGATACTCCATTACGACCAACCTAAGTACAATAGTGCGCTTTACATGGCATTTTTGCATATGTGGAGGAAAGAGAGGCAAGGAAAAAGTGGAGAAGTGGGCTCTCATGCAAGAGCCAGCCTCTACTATAGTCTACATGGTGGAGCATTGGGAGAGGCACCTGTATGGAGGTGGTCAGGAATCGGGAGACTCGCGCCGGTCGTAGCACCGTAGTTAAAAAGATAATGGCAAGTCAAATCACGGGGGCCCACCTATCCAACAGTAACTCGATGTCAAATCACACAGCCCTACGTTTGCAGCAGCCTACTCCCTCCTCTTCTCGCGTCTCTGTCGAACCGACTAGGCAGAACTGCCCCGCCTCCTACCGCGCAGGAAAATCCCCGCCCTCGACTTCTAAATAGTATACAGTATACTAATTTTGTATCCATGGATTGCGCCATGGAGCAAAGCCTCTAGAAAACGGTGGTACACATGTACGGAGTATACAGCACCCCGTCGTGTTCGCGTTGCACCCCAGACGGTCAGTCGGTCTGGCACGCTGCTCTCCGAATGGAACGTGCGTCATATTGCATTTGCACACACATGTGGGACGACAATTGAGAACCGACCATAGGCACCCTCCCCGGCCCCGCAAGTCGGGTGACTTAATAGAAGAGGGAGACGAGCGATAGTGCTAGAGAAGTGTTGTACTACGTTGGTGCCTGGACGATCCCTGCAAGACACAGAAGATCAGTTCATCCATGCATGTGACCAGACTCCAACAGACACGCCTGGATTGGCTATCGTCTACATATCGTGCAGGCTGTGTTCTACATGGCTGTAGTTGTGGTGAGAAATCTAAAAAAAGGTTTCTTGTCATCTCGCAAAGTTAGGTGTCATGTGCTTCGAATCACTGCGAGGGTTAAACAGCGACAACTGAGTTGGGCTAGTCATTGGGGGCACATGCACGAAGACTACTCGGCTGCCATCTAGGTCAAGCCAGCTATGTTAATTAGGACATCTATCGACGGACCCCTTTTCTACGAGTTTATCTTTAATTTGAGCTTTGCTCCTCGTCTAGTTTGTCCGTCGGGATTCATGTTGTCACCTTTGGGCAGTGAGGTTATGATTTCTTGTCATGTGGCATTTTTTCGTGTTATATGTTATAATCCGGCGCTTCAGATCAAAATGACGACAACTGCGCCTCCGGTTCACGTGCATGAAGACTTCTCGACAGTCATTGACGAGGTCAAGCCTGCTCCGGTAGATAAAAGAAAACTAGTACTACTCCACTATATAGGCAGGAGCCTCCGCGCTTGCTTGCTAGTGTTGCTCTCTTCACACTGTCTCGGCCTCTCCAAATCTAAACACGACAGCGGTGGCCACACTCTCTCTCTCTCTCTCTGCTCACCGCTGGTCACAGATCCAGCCGGATCCTCACCGTCGGGGAAGGTGAGAAGGTGCAACGTTCACGCGGTCGTCCTCGGCGACGGCTCTTTCCCACTGCTGGGCGCGTCCCGATCATCCTGCATTGTTGTTCTCTCCCAAGCACCGCTGGCGAGGGAGGGCCTCTGACCCCTTCTTCCTCGCTGCCGTAGTGTGGGCAGATCCGGCCTCCCGCCGCCCACCTAGCCACATCCCGGTGACCATCAGGTATAACTTCCTTCGAAACCAGCCTTGCTCTACTTCCCAAGCTCCTGACATCGTTGCATTTGTATCTTCTACTATTTCTCAGGCCCCCTCGTAGATAGGATCGATGGGCTGTTCGAAAACCACCTATTTTTTTACGTTTAAGAGGTAAAACTACTTCATGCACTCGAATCTAGTACTACTTGGTTCAAACAAGGAAGAAAGGGGGTGGGGGTGGGGGAGGATTTGTTACCTGAATCTAGGACTTGTTCGGAAGAGGAAATAATGGGGGCGAAAAGTAGCAGAGACTGGCTATCCAACTGGTCTCTAGGTCTAATAGGGAAATAAAGGGAAACGCGATACAAACTCAATATAAACCTGATCTAGTGGTTGAAAAAGGAAAGAAAGTGGGGACTGGGGGACAAGTCAACAGAGTAAGTCCAGCACTAGATTTGCTAGCCTCACACAGTATAAGGTGGCTATACCGAACAAAAATGGAACCAACCCAGATATCATGTTCTGATGTTTGTTGCCCCGAGCCACTCTTATGTAATGCCACTGGTAAAATTTAGCAGTCGCACTGTTAAAAGTAAGGACACGTTAAACCAATGTTGTTTTAAATATAATGCCTCCAGTAATATGAATCAGTGGCACTTTTTTACATGTCCTGCTAAATTTCCCATTAAGATAAGTTGGTTCTTTTCGATAGAAATGCAACTGTCTTGGTCCGCCTACTCTCCCGTGCCCAAAGTAATGTCGTATTTAACGGTTGTCATAGTTAATCCTAATGCCCACACTAATATCTAGCAATGCCACTGCTTTATAAATTGCTACTGTCCTTGTAGGATTGCCATTCAGATAAGGAACATGCTTCTTTTCATTTGATGCATGTTTCATCACTTGTTAGTCACCCTCCTTTCCACCTTTTTTGTGCAAACAGAGATATACATTTCATGCTCGATCTTAGTTGAACTGCACAAATGATATTCAAATTATAGTTGAGCATTCCAGGAGCTTCACAAGCAACATTGATGTTGCTCAATTTTATTGCAACAAATGAAGAAGAAGCTCTGTGGGTTTCGTTTTCTAATGGAAATGGAACCAGGGTTGGAGCCCTTTTCTTAAAAAAAATTGAGGAAGAAGCTGCTAGCTCACGGTACATTGCTTCATTTTAGGTGAACTGCAGCAAAAGGTCCCATGAATTGAATCATCCATGTTGGTGACTGAAAGAGCCAGCTTCAACATCCCAGTCTAAGCACCCCCGGCCTCCATCCTTGTGATGCACGGTACACCTCGTTTGCCACCTGCTCGACCCTAGTGTCACTGATAAAATGAAGTAATAATACAGTTAAAATAGAGCGAGTGTCATCTCTATCATTTCATTTCCAATGTAGATAAAGAAAGTGCTTCTCTTTATTAATGTATGTTTCATCAACTAGTCCCATTGTTAATGTTTAAGCGTTTCTGCAAACTGGGGTGCTTAATTTTAGTTGATATGTACAAAAATAGAGATTTGAATGTCTCAAGGCGCCTCCTTGTACTACTGATGCACACTGATGTTCATCACTAGCAGAAGGTGTATCTGGGAGAGTTGGGATGATGTCCAGTATGAGGCGTACCGTATGAGGTGTCGCAGGGCCCATCTCGCCCTCGCAGCATGGCATACTATGATACTATCGCAATATTTTCTTCTATTTATTTTGTGTGTTTCATCAACTAGTGCCACTATAATGTAATGACGCTTTTTCATTATCTGTGCAAACAGGGTTATTCAGCCGCATTTTGGTGGAACTGCACAAATATACGTATGGAACCGGCATATATGCAGAGTGTGAGGTGTGCCAAGTAAATATTACCAACACCAACCATGCTGCATGCATGCATTGGCATCCACCAGCACCAGTGGGATGTGTGGCGCTCTCTGTGGACGGGTCTTTCTTGGCAGCAAATCCTCTAACCAAATACTAGTAGCTTATATTGGCAGTTTTCTAGGGAGCACTCTTTTCTGAAAGAAGCACCAATCTATTTTTCTTTATTTGTACACTGTGTCACAACTTTGACCCAAAGGTCCAGAGCTATTTTAGGGTGATTGGCGTAGTACTCGGAGACTGATTGTAAGCATGATTTTCATTAGCTGTCGCACTGATTGTAAGCATGAGCGGGTGGAAGATTAGGTTAGTGCGAAGCTTACCTTAAACCCTACCGCCGCCGTTGAAACGAGGCAAGCATCGAGGGAACCGTGGAGAACGGCAGGGAAGCGACATCGTGCCATCCGGCCTCCTCTTGCGGTGGGAGAACGAATACTCCTGTGGCTCCGGCTGGCTCTGCACCCTCACGAATGGCACACCATACTCGATCGATTCTTTATCCTCTGGGTGCTCGACCTTCGACCTGTACGCCCACCACCTCCGCCTGACTGTCGCCTCGGGCGAATCTATCTGCTCCATCGCCCAGAGGAGATACTCGATGAACTCAGAGGACTGCGGCGTGACTACCACCGAGGAGTACATGTACATCGTCGCCCTCATCGTTGCCGTCTCGCTCTTTCACATACATTGCCACATGGCCCGCACCATCCTCGAAATCTCCCACTCATTGTCAAACCAACTAAGGATCTCCTTCAACCTGGCTAACTTTGCCTGGTCACCACCGGCGATCTGCCTGATTCACTGCTGCATTCTCTCCATAGATGTCCTTCTGAGTGGTCTGGTTCTAGCTTTGGAAGATTGGAGGTGGTCTTGCAATAGAGAAGAGGGAGAGGAGAGACGGTGGTCTTGCAATAGAGAAGAGGGAGAGGCGAGATGGTGGTTTTGGAATGGAGATGATGGAGATGAGAGGAGGTGGTTTTGCAATGGAGAAGATCAGAAGAGGGAGAGGCGAGACGGTGGTTTTGGAATGGAGATGATCGAGAGGAGAGGAGGTGGTTTTGCAATGGAGAAGAGGGAGAGGAGCGTGCGGCAGCGATTTAGGATTGGACGAGAGGGCCGGCGCGCTTTGACTGGATAAAAATCCAAATCAATTTACCCTTCAATTAAGAAAGCGACCCCACATTAACTAGTCTCCCTTTTATTCTGGGTCATAATTGACCATGATTTTCGCACATAAAATATATGTTATACGTTGCAAAAATAATATAATTTGAAAGTACATTCAGATATGAACCAAACGATACAATTTTTGGTGACATGCATTCACATTTTGCTTGTCAAATACAGTACGTGGTCAAACTTTGACCCAAAATACGCAAAACAACAAAAAAATACTTCCAAGACCAGCGCCGCTCTTCCGCTCTTCTCCTCTTAAACCACCGTCGCTACTCTCCTGTTCTAATCTAAATCCAGTGCCGCTCCTCTCCTCTTCCATTTCAAAACCACCGCCCCTCCTCTCCTGTTCCAGTCCAAAACCAGCGTCGCTCCTCTCCCGTTCTAATCCAAAACCAGCGCTGCTCCTCTCCTCTTCCATTCAAAAACCACCATCGAGGAGTGAAGGTGCTGTGGAGAAGTAGATCGATGGAGCAGTACAACTGATACGTGAGGATCGCAGACGGCGACCCTGTGAAGCTAGCTAGGATGTTGGAGATATAGTATTGGTTTCACAACAAGGACCAACTAGCGGCGACGGCGACATCCATGGCAAAATATCTACAACAGAGCGAAAAGGCGGCAATACTCCCGGAGGGAGTCGCGCCGGAGTACATAGAGCTGCTCCTCTGGGCCATGGAGCAAACAGATTCACTGAATCCGATCATGAGGGAGCGGTGGTGGGAGTATCGATCCCAGATGGAGCATCCACCAGAGATTGAAGGATCGAGCCTCTACAGGGTGCCATTTGTGAGGGTGTCCTGCCAGAGCGAGCCGGTGGAGTCTTCGTCGACCGAACCCAACTTCAAAAGGAGAAAAGCAGTTGGCCCGATGACGCTTCCCCGCCATCGTCTCCCTCGCCGTTCATATCGTCTCACAGGGCGGCTGTCTGCCGCCGAGGAATAGGAGGGGACTGCCCCCCCCCCCAGCCCAATAGTCGGGCAGGTTGTGAATTGTCAGGAGGAGCTTAGGGTTGTCAGTATTTGCAGGTTGTGAATTGTGTTTTGTGTTGTGTATTTTGAGAGTACTTTCAGATATGAATGTCTTTTGAATTTTAGATTTGCAGTATTGAGCATATGAAGTATTTTATGAATTCTAGAGATCTATTTTTAGCACTTAAAAATGTAGTTTCATAGGAGTATAAAAGTGCAGACAATGTGATTCTCAGAGAAGAAACTGCAAGTTTCAGTTTCAGATAAGAAACTGCAAGTTCAGTTTCAGATAAGAAACTGCAACTTTCAGAGGCAGAGCATTTATATTAACACGGCCTTTTCAAACAGGGTTAACATCATGTTGGATGTTTTATTCATGGTGGAAAATGGAACTACCAGCCAGTTAACATCATGCTGATCAACATTCATGCATAGCACATCTTCATATGATGCACAGTCAAAATGCCCACACAATGTCGAGTGTGCGAAACACAGAGAAAACGAGGGACGAAGTTTTGTCAAGTGTTGGACGTGGTTTTGGGCTGCCCCATCTAGGCTTTCATTTTTAACATGCGCAGCCCACAACCTCGGATGGGAGGTCCATAGGCCTGTTTGTATTTTCTTGAGGGCCGTCATGTTTCGACCGGCCTATGGACCTCCCATCCGAGGTTTTATTTTTCCTGAATATCGGCAGCCCAATTTATGTATTTTTTTGAAGAAAACACAGAGGTCTGTTCTATTTTTCTATATAAGAATAGGAACGCCAGGTCCAACTTATGTTTCCCTTATAACTATATTATATATATTTAAATTATTTTATATGTTATTATATATTATTTTTATTGTCATCATATATTTAACAGATACTTACATATGTAAGAAAACAATATCCCACATCTTATTAACTTATAAAAATAATTTCTTAACAATAAAATCCTGGGTTGTTTTGGCACGAAAATCCTAGTGATTGTGTACAAAAGCTTGGTAAGATTTAAGGACGAACGTAATAATATCACTTATTATTTAAATGTATTTATAACAAAATGCTCAGGCCCTTTTTATTTTTTTGATAACATTGCTGGCCCAACCCAACATTATAATTAGAACCAGCCCAACAAAATCATGTATTTCGAGAAAGTGCAAATGGCTTGTAATTTTTTAGGAAATAAAATAAATGGGCCGCATGGACGCTACATAATTTGTTCAACCAGCCCAGCTAATGGCTGTAATTCAAAAAAATAATATCAAATTGACTGTAAATTCTACCGCGCAAAAAAAAGACTGTAAATTCTAAAAAAATGGGTTAAATACATGCCACCTTTTTGGAGGCTGAAATGTGGGCCAATAGGTTGAAGCCAACACAAGTCGTTGTCAATTTAGTCAACCAATGATTCTCACATGTTAGCCGTTGGATTTACATCCAACGACCGGCATCCATCTTCAATCTCTTGTCTTCTTCCTCCAGCGCCGCCGGGACCACCTCCCGCCTCGTGCTGCTAGCAGCTCTGCTTAGCACGCTTCGCTATGAAGCACTACTTCACCGTTGGCCAGGCCATCCCTCCACCCCTCCACACCTCTTGTTCTTCTCCATCGACTGCCGAACCACACCGCACTAGAACTAGTTAACCCTCATACACCTTTCCGTCTGCGACTCTACTCCCGCGTCTTCCCATCTCCGGCTCGTTGCTGTCTGGGGCCTCGTCGTCGTCCACCACCTTGGATGTGCTCGGCGCAGCATGGTCAACGTGGTCAACGAATGACACCATCGAAAGTAGACTGTGCGTGGAGAGGCTGCCAGCTGGGTCCACGGCTGCACACAAGAAAATGCCTCCTTATTACGCGTAAAATAATGATTCCTCCACCTGACATCTGGGACCCATCGGAAGGACTTCTGTATTTTGCAAAAAAAACATGCCCCCTGCTGACAGGTCCGACCCACTAGCTATCTTCGCACGCAAGGAAGTGTCTCCTTATTATGCACAAAAAATGAATACCCCACTGCTAGCTGGGACCCACCATAGTGCGTGGCTGACTTGTGGGCCTACAAAGTTGACGGGGACGGAGGGCTTTGTCAACTTAGTCAATACTCCACTGACCGTATGATGTCCATCCAACGGCCATAGTGCTTCTTCAACCTCTGGTCTTCTTGCTCCAGCCGCCCAAAGTAGCGCCGGTCATGCCGCCTGCTCCTGCCTCTCGTGGCCGGCTATGATGTCGTGGAGGCCTCACCGCCCCCTACTACTCCCACTGCTGGCCAGTCCATCCCTCTACTCACCCACACCCCTTGTTATTCTGCGGCGACAGCAGCCTCACACCGCAGCCGAACCAGTGAACCCTCGTACTCCTCTTCGCGTGGGCATCCACTGCTGCGTCTTCCCCGGCTCCGAGTCGTCCCCTTCCTAGGCCTCACCGTCTACCACCGCCGTGGTGCTCTCGACGCGGCGTGGTCGATGTGGTCAAGGAATGACTTCCATCGGACGTGGACTGTACGTGGAGAGGCTAACAGCTGGGTCCATGGCCGCAGCAAGGAAGTGCCTCCTTATGACGCGGAAAATAATGATTCCTCCACCTGACAGCAGGGATCCACCGGACAGGCAACTGTATTTCACGAAAAAACTTTTCCCCCTGACAGCTGGGACCCACCAGCTACATCTTTGCACGCAAGGAAGTGCGTCCGGGCAAAAAAAAAACGATTCGCCCCCCTGACTGCTGGGACCCACCAGCTACATCTTCTTACGCAAGGAAGTGCGTCCGGGCAAAAAAAAATGATTCGCCCCCTGACTGCTGGGACCCACCAGCTACATCTTCGCACGCAAGGAAGTGCCTGACAGTCGGGACCCACCTGGTCGAAGCGTACGTAGCGTTGTCATTCTGGTCGCGAACGTGTACGTACATACTGGTGGATGTAGAGGCACGCACGTGTCGTAGTAGAGGCGCGCACGTGTCGTAGTAGAGGCGCGCACGTAGCATGTACACGTACGTACAGCAGCCAGGGTGCAAGAAATAAAATACGGCCACGTATGTGTACATATGGGCGGGGTCTCGAACGCCTACTCGCGCATATATACGTACGGCCAGGGCTCGTGTACATGGCTGGGTCGGAACGGAGAAACAGCGCTGTCGTCGTGTTCATGGGGAGCCAACCGGCTGGGTTGGAACGGAATGCGTCGTGTTCATCGGGAGGGCTTGGACGGAACAGGCCATGGAAACGAGGCCTGGCGTACCGCAGAACGGAGGAAACGACCTTGTGTTCGACTGGCCACGTTCGAAACGGGGGTCCTGTTCATCGGGAGGGGTGTGGCGTACCGCAAAACGGAGGAAACAGACCTCCTACGGTCGAAACGGAGGTCCTGTTGATCGGGAGGGGTGTGGCGTACCGCAAAACGGACGAAACGGACTTGTGTTGGAGCGCTATGGTCGAAATGGGGGTCCTGTTCATCGGGAGGGGTGTGGCATGCCGCAAAACAGGACTCCACGGGATATTGGTCATCTCCACCGTCGACCTCCTCTAGCCTCCACGGGCTACTGTTCATCCACCGTCGACCTCCTCCAGCCTCCACCCGTGACTGTTCATCCACGGGCTCCTGTTCATCCAGCCTCCACCGCGCGCTACTCCACCGGCTACTGTTCAACCACCCCTCTCCACAGGCTCCTGTTCAACCACCCCTCCACCATCTAATGTTCATCCAGCCCTCCATGGGGTCATCCTGTTCATCCAGCCCTCCACGGGGTCCAATTCATCCTGCCCCAACCGGCTCGATCGATCGGGGTTCTGTTCATCCAGAGGCAACGCCA
>NC_041387.1:545658684-545724487 GCF_002162155.2 Triticum dicoccoides | reverse complement strand
AGAGAGGCAGCATCGATCGTCTTTATTTAGCAGCAGTAGCGAAGGAATTGCTCGATCGGGTTCAGTTAGCAGCCATCGATCGATCGCTCGGGTTCAGTAACGCGTAGCCTGCAGTGCAATCGCTCGAGTTCACCAACGCCTCGCTCGGGTTCAGCTAGAGCCAACGCCTCGCACACACGCGCGTACGTGTACAAGAGAAACACGCATCGCTTGGCCCCCGACCGCCCATCGTAACCGGGAACTCGCTGAAAATTTCCTCGCCCTCGCTTCTACCACGGTTTTTTCCGTCATGGACGGCCCAAAGAATGTCATGCAGCTGCGTCTTCGGCCCGCCCAGGACGAGAAGCCCATTTTCTGTCATGATTTTTTGTCGTACAAGTAGGAGCCCACCACATCTATGATGATACCGGGTTTTGTCACAATTATCATCATAGAAGTGTCATATGTATCACAGGAAAAAAATTCGTTCGGCCCAAAATGTCATGGATGTGTCTTTTTTTGTAGTAGGGGTCGATAGAAATCCAGTCTTTTCCTCACTCCAACTGGAATTTCGATAAACAATAAAAGAAACATAGGCATGCTCGTGATCACCGAATTAATTAGAATTAAACGGCCACCATACGACATCAACTTGCCCTTCCAGCAACTCAGTTTCTTTTTGAATCGATCCTCACTACACTTCCATTCTCTATTTGTTAGCTTACGGTGGTGAATTGGTATACCCAAATAAGTAAAAGGTAAACTTCCAAGTTCACACCCAAACAATTGTTTGTACAACTCTTGTTCCTCTTTGGCTCTTCCAAAGTAGAACAATTCTCTCTTATTAAATTTTATTTTTAACCCTGTCAATTATTCGAATAAGCATAACACCAGCTTCATGTTTCTCGCTTTTGCCAAGTCATGCTCCATAAAAATGATAGTATCATCAGCGTACTGTAGGATAGACACCCCTCCATCAACTAGATGAGGTACCAGGCTACCTACTATTGGAAATATGCCCTAGAGGCAATAATAAAATGATTATTATAATATTTCCTTGTTCATGATAATTTTCTATTATTCATGCTATAATTGTGTTATCCGGAAATTGTAATACATGTGTGAATACATAGACCACAACATGTCCCTAGTGAGCCTCTAGTTGACTAGCTCGTTGATCAACAGATAGTCATGGTTTCCTGACTATGGACATTGGATGTCATTGTGTCAGGACCCCGACTCAATGCCACATCGATCTAGCATGTAACACCTCATATCACTTTGCGGCCTCACGCACGGTATTCCCACGGGTGTCGCCTTACCTTTGCCCGGGACCGTTTGCGCCTTTTGGCACACGTATATGACAGTGTCGCTAGCATCCATATGATAAGGAGCCCGGGGCTGACATGGCTAGTTGTAAACCCAAAGTGGCACAGACTTACAGGGACAGGCATCCATGACCCAGCATCGAACGTGTCGGTCATCAGCGAGTGAATCCAGGCTGTAGCACTGGGCTAGCAGGACTCCGGTGAACCGGGCTGTAGCGGGCTAACAGGACTCCGGTATTCATCGCGTGACATTTCCCCGAAGGGACAGACACAGGAACAAAGAAGGGCACATGCCGGCCAGCCTAAGTGTTCCGGAGCAGTAGCAAGCTACCATGGCTCGGTGGAAACACTAGGAGACATTTCCCGATAAGAGAGGCTACTAAAGATAAACAACTAGATAGTCAGATCCCACACATACCAAGCATTTCAATAACATACACACAATATGCTCGATATGTGCAAACACAACATGGCATCACAACATGACTCTAAGACTCAAGTAATTTATTCAATAGGCTCCGAGGAGCGAGATATTACAAACAGGGGTCTCATGACCCAACATTCAGAGCATACAAATCAAAGCACAAGCGGAAGCTATCATGTCTGGGTACAGACATCTATAAATGAAAAAGGCTGAGAAGCCTGACTATCTATCAGATCCTGCCGAGGGCACAAGATCGTAGCTGAGGTAACAAGCTAAACGTCGAAGTCCACGTGGAACTACTAGTGAGACTGAAGTCTCTCTGCAAAAACATAAAATAGGCAAACGTGAGTACAAATGTACCCAGCAAGACTTACATCAGAACTAACTACATATGCATCATTTTCAACAAGGGGATGGTGGGGTTTAACTGCAGCAAGCCAGCTTTGACTCGGTGGCTATCCTAAACTACGACTGCAAGCGACTCTTTTGAGGTGGCGCACACGAGTCCACATATTCACCATATCAATACACCACTATGGATCCGCTCCCGTCTCCCTACGAGAACGCCATCCATAGCACTCACACTTATCTTGCGCATTTTAAAGTATCCACTTTCACTTGTCTATGAACTGATATAAGCAACCCAGAAGTCCTTTACCGCGGACACGGCTATTCGAATAGATGAGGTTAACCCTGCAGGGGTGTACTTCTTCATACATGTTTCCACCACTTAGCGTCTGCACACGACATGTGCTCGGCAGACTTCAAGCGAAAGCCGACGTGGGTGTAGACCACGACCTACCTAAACACTCAAGTCTCTAGTCCAGGTTTATCGCCTATTCAGGTTCCATCCATGAGGAGATCCGGCCGGAGTTTCGCTCACAGCCCCAAACGATGTGAACAGGGTTCCGTGACACCAAACGGGTGCCCGGTTTACCCGGCCACGTGCCTACCGCATCACAGCCCACCCCTACGGTCAGCGCTGTCCACGGCCTCCAGCATACTACAAACACCAGAAACTACTTGCAACTCCTGGACAGAGGACTAGGGTGAATAAGAAGTCGAGCGGGGTCATATTTCAGGGCCCAATGCATGGTAGTAGCTGAATCATGGATCACAAACACAGAACTCAGTTCCTGAGGACGGCTTCAATGAGACAACCCACCATGTACTCCTACATGGCCTCTCACCGCTACCTTTACCAAATCGTGTTCACACACCTAGCTCACACACAGTAGGACATGTTCACACGCCTCTGATTCATCCCTGATGAATCAGACCTGACTCAACTCTAAGCAGTAGCAGGCATGACAAACAAGCATGAATGAGTAGGCACATCAGGGCTCAAACAACTCCTACTCATGCTAGTGGGTTTCATCTATTTACTGTGGCAATGACAGGTCATGCAAAGGATAAAGGGGTTCAGCTACCGCAGCAAGTAACAGATGAATCGGTGTTGTCCTAATGCAGTAAAAGAGAGCAGGAGAGAGAGAGTAGGATTGTATCGGAATGAACAAGGGGGTTTTGCTTGCCTGGCACTTCTGAAGATAACATTGAGTCTTCATCAGTGTCAACGATCACATCATCGGTATCACGTCTATCGAGAGGGGACAAATACCGGCAACACAGAAGGGAACACAATCAATGCAATGCACAATATGATGCATGATCATGACATGGCAAAATGAATGTGTTTTGGGCTAATGCAACTAGCAACAGATTAAATGAAGTTGGTTTGAATACAAGATTCAAATTCAAACTCCATATGTGATTATTCAAATGCCATTTAATTGATTTGTGCTAAACAGCAGCTATAAGTTGTTCTAACATGCATGAAAATGGTACAGATGGATTCCTTGAATTTTTCTAATAATTTTTCATATATAAATTATCTAATTTGGAGTTACGGTTGAATTTCTATGATTTTTAGAAGTTTTTACAAATTTCTGGAATTTCCTGAATATATTAAATCCAGAAATGATTATGGCGTCAGCACCACGTCACAGTGACGTCAGCAGGGTCAACTGGGCTGGCTTGGGTCAAACCTGACATGTGGGGGCCACACGTCAGTGACACAGAACCTAATCCCGGTCAAACCCAGCGCTGACTGGGGTTTGACCAGGGGTGGGGCCCGCTGTCAGTGTCACTAGGTGTTGACTAAGTGTGTCATTAGCCCGAATTAATCTGCCACGTCACCCTTGCCGGAGTTACGCCGGCGGCGACCAAAACGACGGCGGAGCGTTTCGGAAAAACGCTACGGGGCTCCATTTTGAGCAAGGTTTGTGGCTACGGCTTGCTGGCGTTCTTGCGCATCTAGTGGTAGCAGTGACAGCAGCTGGGATGGCCTGAGTCGACGGCGACGAGCACTTCCGCGGCGGCCGGAGTTCGGGCACCCACAGGTTTGGCGTTGCGGTGCACGGGAGGGGGAGCTGATTGGTGTGTTGGGCTCCTGGGGGCTTTATGAGCACGGTGAAGCACTCCGTCGTGGGCATGCGCGGCTATGGCCACGGCTGCGCCATGGCCGGCGGCGAGAAACTCTCGGCCGCGGTGGAGGAAGGGGCTAGGGGATGAGCGCGAGCTTGAGGGAAGGGGGAAGAGGAAGAGGGGCTCACAGTGGACTGGACGGAGGGGTCGGCGAGCTCGGGGAAGCTTCTGCGACGGCGAATTTACGGCGGCGATCTCCGGGAACCGGGGATGAAGACGACGATGCTCCGGTCGACTGGGGCCTCCTCTGGTCGCGTGCGTCAGTGTGCAGCTCCATGGGGTCGGGACGGAGCTCCTGAGCTCATCAGAAGGGCGAGGGGTGGCCGATGGCTATGGATGCGACGGCGGCGCCCTCCGGTGGCTCTCGGTGGTGCTCCAAATCGGGAGAGGGAGAGAGCGAGAGCGAGCAGAGAGAGGGATAGCGGTCGGGGACGACTCTGTGGCGTCGCTAGAGGGCTCGGGGAGGAAGCAGGAGGTGGCCAGGGGAAGCAGGAGGTGGCCAGGGGAAGCAGGAGGTGGCGCGCGCGGCGGCGTCGCGGTGTCTGTCCTCTTGGCAGGGAGGAAGACGACAGGGGGGGGTGGAGATGGGCTGGGCTGGCCAGGTGGGCCTGGTGGGCTACAGAGGTAAGTCCAGGTAAGGTTTCTCTCCTCTGTCTTTTATTTCTGTTTTGTTTTATTTAATTTATTTTGCCACTGTTTTGAATTTAAAATAATTCAAACAATGCCAAAAACTCCTCTGAATATTTTATATTGCTAGATGGACTCTTCCAAAAGCTTATAAAATATTTCAGGGGTATTTGAAATTATATTCTAATTATATGAATATAATTCAAATTCAAATAGCTAATGAATTAAATCCAAAGTCCCAAAAATAATTCCTTAAAAATGTTCAATATTTTGGTTGGGACCAGAACCCTTACCAAAAATTATCAAACATTTAAGAAGAGCATTTTGGAGCAATGAATGAGATTTCTAGGGTTTTTGCCCCTCTTTTATTTAAGTTTTTGAGGCTTCCAAAATTCCTCAGTTCAAGTTTCGAAAATATAGACATGATGCACACATGAAGCTAGCCTAGAGCACTACCAGCAGCTAGGGATGTGACACATTGATAACGGGATCACATCATTAGGAGAATGATGTGATGGACAAGACCCAATCCTAAGCATAGCACAAGATCGTGTAGTTCGTTTGCTAGAGCTTTTCCAATGTCAAGTATCATTTCCTTAGACCATGACATCGTGTAACTCCCGGATACCGTAGGAGTGCTTTGGGTGTACCAAACGTCACAACGTAAATGGGTGACTATAAAGGTATACTACAGGTATCCCCGAAAGTATCTGTTGGGTTGACACGGATCGAGACTGGGATTTGTCACTCCGTATGACGGAGAGGTATATCTGGGCCCACTCGGTAATGCATCATCATAATGAGCTCAATGTGACCAAGTGGTTGGTCACAAGATCATGCATTACGGTACGAGTAAAGTGACTTGCCGGTAACGAGATTGAACGATGTACTGGGATACCGACGATCGAATCTTGGGCAAGTAACGTACCGATTGACAAAGGGAATTGTATATGGGATTACTTGAATCCTCGACATCATGGTTCATTCGATGAGATCATCGTGGAACATGTGGGAGCCAACATGGGTATCCAGATCCCGCTGTTGGTTATTGGCCGGAGAGCTGTCTCGGTCATGTCTGCGTGATTCCCGAACCCGTAGGGTCTACACACTTAAGGTTCGGTGACGCTAGGTTTGTAGAGATATTAGTATGTGGTAACCCGAAAGTTTTTCGGAGTCCCGGATGAGATCCCGGACGTCAGGAGGAGTTCCGGAATGGTCCGGAGGTGAAGATTTGTATATAGGAAGTTTAGTTTTGGCCACCAGGAAAGTTTCGGGGGTCACTGGTATTGTACCGGGACCACCGGAAGGGTCCCGGGAGTCCATCGGGTGGGGGCACCTATCCCGGAGGTCCCCATGGGCTGAAGTGGGAAGGGAACCAGCCCCTGGTGGGCTGGTGCGCCCCCCTTGGGCCTCCCCCTGCGCCTAGGGTTGGAAACCCTAGGGGTGGGGGGCGCCCCACCTGACTTGGGGGGCAAGTCCCCCCTTTGCCCCCCCCCCTTGAGATTGGATCTCTAGGGGGTCGGCGCCCCCCCAGGGCCCCTATATAAAGAGGGGGAAGGGAGGGCTGTGCACCCTAGTCCCTAGCGCCTTCCTCTCCCCCTGCAACACCTCTCCCTCTCACTGTGCTTGGCGAAGCCCTGCCGAGATTCCCCGCTACTTCCACCACCACGCCGTCGTGCTGCTGGATCTCCATCAACCTCTCCTTCCCCCTTCCTGGATCAAGAAGGAGGAGACGTCTTCCCCAACCGTATGTGTGTTGAACGCGGAGGTGCCGTCCGTTCGGCACTAGGATCATCGGTGATTTGGATCACGACGAGTACGACTCCATCAACCCCGTTCTCTTGAACGCTTCCGCTCGCGATCTACAAGGGTATGTAGATGCACTCCTCTCTCTCATTGCTAGATGACTCCATAGATTGATCTTGGTGAAGCGTAGAAAAATTTTATTTTCTGCAACGTTCCCTAACACCTACTTGACCAGCATCATTTGCCCTACCTATTAGAATGGTCAACATGTCAACAACAATGTTGAATAAAATAGGTGACATTGGATCACCCTGTCTGAGGCCCTTGTGTGTCTGGAAATAATGACCTATATCATCATTCACTTTGATTCCAACACTCCATTTTGTATAAAGGACTCAACCTGGTTTCTCCAAGCCTGGTCAAGTCCTTGCATACGCAAAGCCTGCTGCAGGAAGGGCCATTTAACCTTATCATATGCTTTTTCGAAATCCACTTTGAAAACCACCCTGTCTAGCTTTTTCGTGTGGAGTTCATGGAGCGTTTCATGAAGGACCACAACCCCTTCTAGGATGTTTCTGTCCGGCATGAAAGCAGTTTGGGTTGGCTGCACCACAGAGTGCGCAATCTGTGTGAGTCTATTAGTCCCAACCTTTGTAAAAATCTTGAAACTAACGTTAAGTAGACAGATAGGCCTAAACTGCTCAATCCTCACAGCCTTTGTCTTCTTCGGGAGTAAGGTTATTGTTCCAAACTTCAAATGAAACAACTGAAGTTGTCCAGAGAAAAGATCATGAAACATCGGTAACAGATCTCCTTTAATAATGTGCCAGCACTTCCTATAAAACTCCGCCGGAAACCCATCCGGCCCCAGAGCTTTATTATTCTTCATCTGCGAAATCGCATCAAACACCTCTTTCTCCGAGAGTGGTGCAGTTAATACCTCATTCTCATCCACAGCTAGCTGAGGTACATCCTCAATCCTCGACTCATCCAAGACACAAAATTATCCGTTGGAGGCCCAAACAGATGTTTGTAATAATTTGTTACGTATTGTTTCAAATAATCATGTCCAACGATTGTCCCTTCATCTTGCTCAAGCTGAAAGATTTTCTTCTTTCTATGCTTGCCACTAGTGATCATATGGAAGAATTGAGTATTAGCGTCCCCTTGGACGACTTTATGAACCTTAGCTCACAAAGACCACTTCAACTCCTCCTCCCGCAACAAATCTTTCAATCGCATCTCCGCGTCTATTTTGGCATGAAGCTCTGAGGATTGCAGAATTGTGGACTCTGCCTTTACATCTAGGGACTGTATAAGTGTAAGGAGCCTTTCCTTTTCAAACTTATAGATCCCGCTGAGATGCTTAGCCCACCCTCGCAAGAAACTTCTCAAGTTTCTAATCTTATTCTGCCATCTGTCAATAGACGATTGATAACCCACAAGTGTAGGGGATCGCAACAGCTTTCGAGGGTAGAGTATTCAACCCAAATTTATTGATTCGACACAAGGGGAGCCAAAGAATATTCTTGAGTATTGGCAGTTGAGTTGTCAATTCAACCACACCTGGATAACTTAGTATCTGCAGCAAGGTGTTTAGTAGCAAAGTAGTATGATAGTAATGGTAACAGTGGTAAAAGGTAAAGATAGTAATAGCAATATTTTTGGTGTTTTCTAGTGATTGCAATAGTAGCAACGAAAAAGTAAATAAGCGAAGCACAATATATGAAAAGCTCATAGGCAATGGATCAGTGGTGGATAATTATGCCGGATGCGATTCCTCATGTAATAGCTATAACATAGGGTGACATAGAACTAGCTCCAATTCATCAATGTAATGTAGGCATGTATTCCGTAAATAGTCATACGTACTTATGGAAAAGAACTTGTATGACATCTTTTGTCCTACCCTCCCATGGTAGCGGGGTCCTAGTGGAAACTAAGGGATATTAAGGCCTCCTTTTGATAGAGAACCGGACCAAAGCATTAACACATGGTGAATACATGAACTCCTCAAACTACGGTCATCACCGAGAAGTATCCCGATTATTGTCACTTCGGGGTTGTCGGACCATAACACATAATAGGTGACTATAGACTTGCAAGATAGGATCAAGAACACACATATATTCCTAAAAACATAATAGGTTCAGATCTGAAATCATGGCACTCGGGCCCTAGTGACAAGCATTAAGCATAGCAAAGTCATAGCAACATCAATCTCAGAACATAGTGGATACTAGGGATCAAACCCTAACAAAACTAACTTGATTACATGGTAAATCTCATCCAACCCATCACCGTCCAGCAAGCCTACGATGGAATTACTCATGCACGGCGGTGAGCATCATGAAATTGGTGATGGAGGATGGTTGATGATGACGACGGCAACAAATCCCCCTCTCCGGAGCCCCGAATGGACTCCAGATCAGCCCTCCCGAGAGAGATTAGGGCTTGGCGGTGGCTCCGTGTCGTAAAACGCGATGAAACTTTCTCTCTGATTTTTTTCTCCCCGAGACGGAAGATATAGAGTTGGAGTTGAGGTCGGTGGAGGTCCAGGGGGCCCACGAGATAGGGGGCGCGCCCTGCAGGGGGGGCCTGTCTCGTGGACAGGCCCTGGGCCCCCTGGTGTATTTTTGTCGCCCAGAAATTCTTATTAATTCCAAAAAGTGCCTCCGTGGATTTGCAGGTCATTCTGATAACTTTTCTTTTCTACACATAAAACAATATCATGGTAGTTCTGCTGAAAACAGCGTCAGTCCGGGTTAGTTTCATTCAAATTATGCAAGTTAGAGTCCAAAACAAGGGCAAAAGTGTTTGGAAAAGTAGATAGGTTGGAGACATATCAACTCCCCCAAGCTTAAACCTTTGCTTGTCCTCAAGCAATTCAGTTGATAAACTGAAAGTGATAAAGAAAAACTTTTACAAACTTTGTTTGCTCTTGTTGTTGTAAACATGAAAAGCCAGGATTCAGGTTTCAGCAATATTATAAACTAACCATACTCACAATAACACTTAGGTCTCACAATTACTCATATCAATAACATAATCAGCTAGCGAGCCATAATAATAAAACTCGGATGACAACACTTTCTCAAAACAATCATAACATGATATAACAAAATGGTATCTCGCTAGCCCTTTCTGAGACAGCAAAACATAAATGCAGAGCACCTTTAAAGATCAAGGACTGACTAAACATTGTAATTCATGGTGAAAGAGATCCAGTCAAGTCATACTCAATATAAATCAAAAATAATGAATGCAAATGACAGTGTGCTCTCCAGCGGGTGCTTTTTAATAAGAAGGTGATGACTCGACATAAAAGTAAATAGATAGGCCCTTCGCAGAGGGAAGCAGGGATTTGTAGAGGTGCCAGAGCTCGATTTTAAAATAGAGATTGAATAACATTTTGAGCGGCATACTTTCGCTGTCAACGCAACAACTATGAGATGGTTGTATCTTCCATACTACATGCATTATAGGCAGTTCCCACGCAGAATGGTAAAGGTTTATACTCCCCCAACCACCAACAAGCATCAATCCATGGCTTGCTCGAAACAACGAGTGCCTCCAACAAACAACAGCCCTGGGGGATTTTTGTTCAATTATTTTGATTTGCTTTGATCTTTTTGGATCATGGGACTGGGCATCCCGATTACCGGCCCTTTCTCGTGAATGAGGAGCGGAGTCCACTCCTCTGAGAATAACCCACCTAGCATGGAAGATATAGGCAGCCCTAGTGGAAACATGAGCAGCTAGAGCATACAAAACAGAATTTCATTTGAAGGTTTAGAGTTTGGCACATATAAATTTACTTGGAACGACAGGTAAATACCGCATATAGGAAGGTATGGTGGACTCATATGGAACAACTTTGGGGTTTAAGGAGTTTGGATGCACAAGCAGTATTCCCGCTTAGTACAGGTGAAGGCTAGCAAAAGACTAGCAAGCGACCAACTAAGAGAGCGACAACAGTCATAAACATGCATTAAAACTAATTCACACTGAGTACAAACATGAGTAGGATATAATCCACCATGAACATAAATATCGTGAAGGCTATGTTGATTTGATTCAACTACATGCATGAACATGTGCCAAGTCGAGTCACTCGATTCATTCAAAGGAGGATACCATCCCATCATATCACATCATAATCATTCTAATAGCATGTTGGCACGCAAGGTAAACCATTATACCTCATAGCTAATCAAGCATGACACAAGCAACTATGATCTCTAAATGTCATTGCAAATATGTTTACTTCATAATAAGCTGAATCAGGAACGATGAACTCATCATATTTACAAAAACAAGAGAGGTCGAGTTCATACCAGCTTTTCTCATCTCAGTAAGTCCATCATATATCGTCATTATTGCCTTTCTCTCGCACGACCGAACGATGTGTATAATAATAAGAGTGCACGTGCATTGGACTAAGCTGGAATCTGCAAGCATTCAACTCAAGAGAGAAGACAAATAATGTGGGCTCTAGATTAAATAAACAATCATGCAAATGAGAGCCACTAAGCATTTTCAATATGGTCTTCTCGACCCCCAAAGGAAAGAAAAGAAAATAAAACTATTTACACGGGAAAGCTCCCAACAAGTAAAAGTAGAATAAGAAATATTTTGGGGTTTTCATTTTAATTTCTACTACAAGCATGGAAATTAAACTAACTATTTTTTTTTATTTTTCTTAAGGGTTTATCAAACACACAAGAAGAAAACTAGAAAAAGGAATTTCAAACTAACATGGATAATACAAAGAAAGAGTATGAGCACCGACGACTAGTGTGTCAACATGAATGTAAACTCGGTGAGAAATACATACTCCCCAAGCTTAGGATTTTGGCCTAAGTTGGTCTAATACCAAGGATCGCCTGGCTGATATCCATAAGTGAAACTGGGGTTGTACTGGGATGCAGCGGCAACAGCCTCCTGAGCTGCAGCGTGTTGGCGAGCTGCCTCCACTCCCCTCTTGTATTCAGCTGCTTCCTCCCTGGTGACAACATATCTTCCTTTTGCCTGATAATCAAAAAGGTAGGGAGCAGGAAGAGTAACAGGGACGACGTTGCGTATGTCATAGATTAGTCGATAATGGAGGAATTGTTCATTCCTCTCAAGAAAATGATGACTAAACATAGCTTCTTTATCCAAATAAACAGGAGGTATTATCATATCTCCCTCTCGTGGGGCTATACCAAGAAAATTAGCCACACGGGTTGCATAAATTCCTCCAAAGAAATTTCCCTTTCTACTATTATTCTGCAACCTTCGTGCAACTATTGCCCCCCAAGTTATAACCTTTATAACCTAACACGGCACTTTTGAGGATACTCAGATCAGGGACACACATATGACATGCTTCATCCTTACCATTAATATATCTACCGATGAAGAGAGCAAAATAATGTATAGCAGGAAAATGAATGCTCCCTATGGTAGCTTGTGCTATGTCCCTAGATTCTCCCACAGTAATACTAGCAAGAAAATCTCTAAATTCAGATTTGTGAGGATCATTAATATTACCCCACTGCGGGAGTTTGCAAGCATTTGTAAAATCCTCTAAGTCCATGGTATAAGATGTATCATAAATATCAAATAGGACACTAGGAGAATTACGCGTACAGTTATATTTAAACCTCCGCACAAAGGAATCGGTCAATTGATAGTACTGAGGACACTTATCTTGTAAGAAGTCCTCCAGCTCAGCATTATGCACATGCGCGTCAAATTCCTCCTTAAAGCCTGCTCTGACCATAAAATCATCAGATGGCCACTCACAAGCTCGTACATCCGCGTTCCTCCGCAATTCAACATCTTGCTCACGTATAGCAATCCTGGGCCCTTTCTTCACCGAGGAACCACCTTGGTACATTCTCCTAAGCATATTTCTTTTTCTAAAATAATTCTGAAATTTTCATCACTTCAAAATAAAAGTAAATAAAACTTAACAAGAATGGTAGCAACTACTCCTACAAGTGCCTAGAGCCTATATCATGCATTGGAATTACTTGGGACCTCAAAATTTTAACATGCAAGCTCAAGAACAGGGTCACCAAGACAGCAAGGATTTGCAATGAATAAAGCACTAGAACAAAAACTAATTGGACCAATTGAGGAGTCACATACCAAGCAACAATCTCCCAAAGCAGTTTTGTGAATGGAGCTTTGAGCTAGGAGATCGAAAATCGCAGCAAAACGAGCTAGAACTCGTGCTTGAGATGGATGGGGATTTTTTTGGGTAGAAGATGGAGTGTGTGGGTGCTGGCATAAGTGGAGGGGAGCTGCCAGGGGCCCACGAGATAGGGGGCGCGCCCTATAGGGGGGCGCCCTCCTCTCTCGTGGCCTGGTGCTTGCCCCTTCTGCAGTATTTTCAGTGCCTAAAATCCTCAAATATTCCATAAAAAATCATACTAAATTTGCAGGGCATTTGGAGCACTTTTATTTTCGTACTATTTTTTATTGCACGGATAAATCAGAAAACAGACGGATAATACTATTTTTGCTTTATTTATTTTAAATAACATAAAGTAAAAAAGAAAATACAGAAGGTTGTACCCTCTAGTTTCATCCATCTCATGATCATCAAAATGAATCCACTAACAAGGTTGATCAAGTCTTGTTAACAAACTCATTCCGAATAACACGAAACCGGAGAAATTTCGAAGTGACACTAAGTTACCTCAACGGTGATATGAAAATCCCCAACAATAAGAATATCATACTTTTTCTTGATAGTAGGGAGAGGAAATTCAAAACCTCCAATAATAATTAGTGGAATTTTCTCAATAGTATTTATGCTATGAACTTGGATTCGCTTCCTCGGAAAGTGTACCGTATGCTCATTACCATTAACATGAAAGGTGACATTGCCTTTGTTGCAATCAATAACAGCTCCTGTAGTATTTAAAAAGGGTCTACCAAGAATAATAGACATACTATCGTCATCGCGAATATCAAGAATAACGAAGTCTGTTAAGATAGTAACATTCGCAACAACAACAGGCACGTCCTCACAAATGCCGACAGGTATAGTAGTTGATTTGTCAGCCATTTGCAAAGATATCTCAGTAGGTGTCAATTTATTCAATTCAAGTCTACGATACAAGGAAAGAGGCATAACACTAACACCGACTCCTAAATCACATAAAGCAGTTTTAACATAATTTCTTTTAATAGAGCAAGGTATAGTGGGTACTCCGGGATCACCAAGTTTCTTAGGTATTCCACCCTTAAAGGTATAGTTGGCAAGCATGGTGGAAATCTCAGTTTCAGGTATTTTCCTCTTATTAGTGATGATATCTTTCATATATTTAGCATAAGGGTTTGTTTTAAGCATATCAGTTAAGCGCATGCGTAAGAAAATAGGTCTAATCATTTCAGCAAAACGCTCAAAGTCCTCATCATCCTTTGACTTGGATGGTTTAGGAGGAAAGGGCATGGGTTTCTAAACCCATGGTTCTCTTTCTCTACCATGCTCCCTAGCAACAAAATCTCTTTCATCATAACATTGGTTTCTTGATTGTGGGTTATCAAGACCAACCGCAGGTTCAATTTCTATATCATTGTTATTAGTAGGTTGAGCATCTACATGAACATCATTATTAGCATTATCATCAGGTTCATGTTCATCTCTGGATTGTGTTTCAGCATCAGAGATAGAAGTATTATTAGGATTCTCAGGTATTTCTTCATTAGGTTCACTAGACGTTTGCAAAGTTCTATCATTCTTCTTTTTCTTCTTCTTAGAAGAACTAGGAGCATCTAGATTATTATTCTGAGAATCTTGTTTAATTCTTTTAGGGTGGCCTGCAGGCTACAAAGGTTCCTGAGTCATTCTACCAGTTCTTGTAGCCACTCTAACAGCAAAGTCATTTTTATTATTTAATTCAGCAAGCAATTCATTCTGAGCGTTAAGTACTTGTTCAGCTTGAGTAGCAATCATGGAAGCATGTTTACTAGTGAGTTTAAGTTCACCTTTAACTCTAGATACATAATCATTCGAGCGTACTATTGTATAAGCATTATTCTTCAATTGTCTACTAACGTAATCATTGAAATTTGCTTGTCTATTCATGAAATCATCAAATTCATCTAAGCAAGGGCTATGAAATTTAGTAGAAGGGATTTCATCTTTATCATATCTATAGAGAGAATTTACCTTTACTACCTGTGTCGGGTTATCCAGACAATGTGTTTCTTCAACAGGCGGTATATTAAGACCATGTATTTCTTCAATAGGAGGTAAATTCTTAACGTCTTCAGCTTTAATACCATTTTCTTTCATTGATTTCTTTGCCTCTTGCATATCTTCAGGACTGAGAAATAGAACACCTCTCTTCTACGGAGTGGGTTTAGGAATAGGCTCAGGAGTTGGCTCAATTGGTTCAGGAATTGGCTCAGGGAGAGTCCGGTTATTTTCATTAGTCAACATATTATTCAATAGTAACTCAGCTTCGTCGACTGTTCTTTCCCTGAAAACACAACCAGCACAACTATCCAAGTAGTCCTTGGAAGCATCGGTTAGTCCATTATAGAAGATATCAAGTATTTCATTTTTCTTAAGTGGATGATGAGGCAAAGCATTAAGTAGTCGGAGAAGCCTCCCCCAAGCTTGTGGAGACTCTCTTCTTTAATTTGCACAAAATTGTATATTTCCCGCAAGGCAGTTTGTTTCTTATGAGCAGGGAAATATTTAGCAGAGAAGTAATAAATCATATCCTGGGGACTACACACACAACCAGGAGCAAGAGAATTATACCAAGTATTAGCATCATCCTTTAATGAGAACGTAAATATCTTAAGGATATAAAAATAGAGAGACTTCTCATCATGAGTAAACAGGGTAGCTATATCATTTAACTTGGTAAGATGTGCCACAACAGTTTCAGATTCAAGGCCATAAAAAGGATCGGATTCTACCAAAGTAATAATTTCGGGATCAACAGAGAATTCATAATCCTTATTAGTAACACAGATAGGTGAAGTAGCAAAAGTAGGGTCAGGTTTCATTTTAGCATTAAGAGATTGCTGCTTCCAATTAGCTAATAGTTTCTTAAGATCATATCTATCTTTGCAAGCAAAAATAGCTTCAGCAGCTTCTTTAATCATAACATAACCCTCAGGAACAACAGGCAATACATAATCATTGGGAGAATTTTCATCATCACTATCATCAATAATAGCATCTTCAGTAATTTCATTCTCTCTAGCCCTAGCAAATTGTTCATCGAGAAATTCACCTAATGGCACAGTAGTATCACACACAGAAGTAGTTTCATCATAAGTATCATGCAAAGCAGAAGTGGCATCATCGATAACATGCGACATATCAGAATTCATAGCAGTAGCAGGTTTAGGTGTCGCAAGCTTATTAATAATGGAAGGAGAATCTAGTGCAGAGCTAGATGGCAGTTCCTTACCTCCCCTCGTAGTTGAGGGCAAAATCTTGGTTTTAGCGTCTTTCAAGTTCTTCATAGTGATCAACAAATATAAATCCCAAGTGACTCAGAGAATAGAGCTATGCACCCCGGCAACGGTGCCAGAAATTAGTCTTGATAACCCACAAGTGTAGGGGATCGCAACAGCTTTCGAGGATAGAGTATTCAACCCAAATTTATTGATTCGACACAAGGGGAGCCAAAGAATATTCTTGAGTATTGGCAGTTGAGTTATCAATTCAACCACACCTGGATAACTTAGTATCTGCAGCAAGGTGTTTAGTAGCAAAGTAGTATTATAGTGATGGTAACAGTGGTAAAAGGTAAAGATAGTAATAGCAATATTTTTGGTGTTTTGTAGTGATTGTAACAGTAGCAACGAAAAAATAAATAAGCGAAGCACAATATATGAAAAGCTCGTAGGCAATGGATCAGTGATGGATAATTATGTCGGATGTGATTCCTCATGTAATAGCTATAACATAGGGTGACATAGAACTAGCTCCAATTCATCAATGTAATGTAGGCATGTATTCCGTAAATAGTCATACGTGCTTATGGAAAAGAACTTGCATGACATCTTTTGTCCTACCCTCCCATGGCAGCGGGGTCCTAGTGGAAACTAAGGGATATTAAGGCCTCCTTTTAATAGAGAACCAGACCAGCATTAACACATGGTGAATACATGAACTCCTCAAACTACGGTCATCACCGAGAAGTATCCCGATTATTGTCACTTCGGGGTTGTCGGACCATAACACATAATAGGTGACTATAGACTTGCAAGATAGGATCAAGAACACACATATATTCATGAAAACATAATAGGTTCAGATCTGAAATCATGGCACTCGGGCCCTAGTGACAAGCATTAAGCATAGCAAAGTCATAGCAACATCAATCTCAGAACATAGTGGATACTAGGGATCAAACCCTAACCAAACTAAATTGATTACATGGTAAATCTCATCCAACCCATCACCGTCCAGCAAGCCTACGATGGAATTACTCACGCACGGTGGTGAGCATCATGAAATTGGTGATGGAGGATGGTTGATGATGACGAAGGCGACGAATCCCCCTCTCCGGAGCCCCAAACGGACTCCAGATCAGCCCTCCCGAGAGAGATTAGGGCTTGGGGGCGGCTCCGTGTCGTAAAACACAATGAAACTTTCTCTCTGATTCTTTTCTCCCCGAGACGGAAGATATAGAGTTGGAGTTGAGGTCAGTGGAGGTCCAGGGGGCCCACGAGATAGGGGGGCGCCCCCCTGTCTCGTGGACAGGCCCTGGGCCCCCTGGTGTATTTATTTCGCCCAGAAATTCTTATTAATTCCAAAAAGTGCCTCCGTGGATTTGCAGGTCATTCCGAGAACTTTTCTTTTCTACACATAAAATAACATCATGGCAGTTCTGCTGAAAACAGCGTCAGTCTGGGTTAGTTTCATTCAGATCATGCAAGTTAGAGTCCAATACAAGGGCAAAAGTGTTTGGAAAAGTAGATACGTTGGAGACGTATCAACGATCTGCCTCCTCCATCTATCGCCCATTCCCTGGCTATCAGATCCAGGAAACCTTCTCTTTCAAACCATGCAAGTTCGAAAGAGAAGGTATTTTTATTACCCACATGTGTTGCCTCTCCCGAGTCAACTAGCAAGGGGGTGTGGTCAGATATCCCTCGAGATATGGCTTGGACTGTGACCAATGGGAATTTTTGTTCCCAGTCAACGCTCGCTAGTACTCGATCTAACTTCTCATACGTCGGATTTTGCAAGGTATTAGCCCAAGTAAATTTTCTCCCATAAAGCTCTATCTCTCTAAGATCCAAGCTTTCAATGATGGTGTTGAACATAAACAACCACTTGGTGTCAAAATTATCATTGTTCTTTTCTTCTCTCCATCTAATGATATTAAAATCGCCCCCAACCAGGATTGGTATCTGTTCGGAACCACAAATACAAACGAGATCTGCCAAGAAGTCGGGTTTGAATTCCGGCTGTGCGGCACCATACACCGCAACTAGTGCCCAATTAAAACCATCTGCTTTTGATCTGACCCTAAATTTAACCGCGAAGTCACCCATGACCACACTACGGACTTCCAACGTATCACATCTCACTCCTAGTAAGATCCCCCCAGATCTTCCTCTTGGGGGAAGGCAATGCCAATCAAAATCGACACCACCCGAAAGAGTCCTCAAAAATTGAGGAGAGAAATTATCCCTTCCAGTCTCGGAGAGGGCAATAAAATCAAGTTTATATTCAATCGAAGCATCAGCTAGAAACCTTCTTTTAGCCAAGTCCGTAAGACCTCTGCTATTCCAAAAGATGCCTCTCATAGTTCATCGTGGAATTTTTTGTTTGTTCTTACCCTAGCACTTCTGCGCACCGCGAATGCAGGATATATCTTACGCCTCCACTTTCGCTTAGGCTTGTTCTGGTCCTCCCCCGGTCCTCACAACCGGGATCCTCAGAACCGCCCTCCTGACCCTCTATCGGGGCACTCTCCTCCAGAGGTAAACAACTATCGACCTCCTCCGTCTCAGCATTAGATGGGGCAAGATCCGCACAAAACGACTCAAGCACCCGGACTCCCAAGGCGTCAATATCTAAATCATTCATAGGTTTAACCGCTGCTAAGTTTCGAATTAACTCTGAGGCGCGTTCCGCTTCTAGGTCCAAAATTTCATTAACAGATTTAGAAATCTCACTATCATTACTACCTAGTGAAACTCCTAACTCGTTGGCATTATGCATTGTCTCATCATTAGAAAAATGCAAAATCGAATTAGAAGTGTTGACTGACATACCTGTAGTGACCTCAAGGTCATGAAGCTTGGCCGCCCGCATGGCGCACCTGATCTGCATATCATCAACGTCCGTCTGGTCCTAAAGGTGACAGCTCATCCGTCTGCCCTCAGAGACAGGATCTGGAATCCCGCCAAAGGCGATGACCTCCTCCTGGGACACCCCGTTTGGGGAGAAGCCTCCTGCCCCACCCCCAGCGCACCCCCAGCACCAGGTCCCCCATCGCGCACTTGCTGCGGCGGAGCCGAATGTGTTGGTCCAGCGCGCATCTGAGCCAGTCTGGTAGCAACATGGGGAGGTGGAGCACGAGCTTGCAACACCACAGCCTGTGTCTGCTTTTGTTGTGCCCCGGCGATTGCCACTGGTGTCGGCGGCCGAGGTCCCAAAGAACCCGCCCCTCGGCCTGCCGCAGCCTGCAAGGGCACAGCAGCAACGGGCGGGCGCTGCCCCAGCGTGGCCACGCCACCCCGGCCTCCCGGAGCAAGCCCTCCGGCCCCCGCTGGCCGCTGCCTAGGTGGGATTACTGCTGCACGGCCCGGACCTGCGCCGACTGCAGCAGCAGGCTGCCTACGGACCGGAGGAGGCGCCACCCCCCGGCCGGCTGGCAGAGAACCGGTCGCTCCCGCCTCCTTCGGTCCCGGCGGAGCGGTTCCTCGCCCACCATGGTGAGGGTAGGGATACACACAGCCCATCCAATTCCACACCGAGGGAAACCAGGAGCAGCCACACGAGAAAGAACCCTAGGCGACGGCTGTCGAGAACGAGAACGATCACGATGATCGCGTCTCGTGCAAGAGACGGCATACCCAGGCTGCTCGATTAGATTTGCATGGGCCACATGCCCATTCAATTCCGGTCCAGCAAGCCCCTCCTCTGCTCCCCCATGTTGGGCCTCATACCCACACATGGGCTCACAGTCGGCCCGTCCTTCACATCGCTTGCCCAGCCCAAGAGCAAATTCAAACGTGCAACCCTAGCCGCCCGGATCACAGCCGCCGTGTTGTTCTCCGGCGCCGTCAGTGCCGCCTCCGGCCTTCCTTTCTTCTTGTTCTTCTTGCATACAACACGAGTCCATGTATCTTTCTGAATGAAATCTGAAAGAGTTAGAGGTTGGATGCATACCTTAGGTAGAGGCCCTTTCCATGGCCGGATCGCCGTCACCGCCGTCCTCCAGTGAACAATCCGGTGAACAACCTCCACCCCCTCATCCGGATGCAGTCCAATCCACGCCAGATCGTCGCCCGGCACAACATCGTCAACCAACGTGGCCACCTCCTCTTCCGAGTAACCAGGGCTGAATGCTTCGCAGATCTTGTCGGAGGGCATGGGTGAGTATTCGCCTGGTGATCCGCCGGTGAGATCCATGTCGTTGTCTTCCTCGTCGTCCAACGCCGCTAGGACCCAGAACCGCCCCCGACCTGCCTCGTAGAAGGTTCTATGGGCACCGGCGGACGGCTCGCCGCAGTCACCGCGGGCGCCCCCCGAGTCACCTCGGTCGCCATCCTCCTCCTTGTATATTCTGTCTGACATACGTTCTACCTCCATATATGATTTCTGCAGTTCTAGTAACCTCACTGTCTCAGTGCAAACATGTGTAGCATTGTAAACTTATTATGCAGAGTAATTTCAGCAAGTACATCTACATATGTAAAAGCACTGGTTCCACTTGGCGATTACATCATTGTAAAGGCTAGTTTAAATGTAGTACAAAAGAGTTCCACAGTTCATTTATTTTATTCTCCAACTCCTTCTATACTACTCCATGTCTCACTAATATTGTTTCATTAGCTACCTAGCTTATGAAACCCATTTACTCAGATTAATAGAGACACCATTCTCATCATAAAGAAGGCCAATCCTCCACGGGGTATACACATACGACTCCTGCACGCAAGCGGGAAAACACTCATCCCTTGGTACCAGCAAAAGATCACCAAGGTACTCAAGCTTGGAAGTGCTCAGGTAGTAGGCATAGGCGCAAGGCTCGTACTGGTGGCCCAAGAAGACGATCTCCTTGCAAGGATGGTACCCCAAGAAATACAACCAGCCAATGTACCTGCCTAAGGTGACGCCGTTGCCTTCTTCTTCCGTGACATTGGTGTCATCATCATCTTCATTGTTAGAGTCCCATTCACGGGATCACTTCTCCATCGATGGTTTCTTCTCCTGGGATCGTCCAGGACCCAAGACTTCTCTCTGTTTTGGAGGTTTTCGCACATGAGTTGCCTGATGGAGGGCTCGAGGTCGGCGTGATGCGCCATCTCCCATACAGGCGTCGTTGTCGGTCAGTACACATACAGACATACCTGGAGCTTTAGGCAGTCGACAATGGTGTAGTAAACCCCCATCCAAGACTAGCTCAGGCACGGCGTAGCCCACCTATGCTCGGTGACTTTGGTAACTCCTGGGGTTTTGATCACCATGTACTTTCCCCGTGAGCAGCGACAACCTGCAGCGATAATAGTTTAGCAAGCAAATTGTCAGTAGCTAGGTCAGCCCTATGATGTTGCTATGGTGATTGGTTCATGAACCTGATGTTGAATATTTGCTAGGTCTCTTGTTTCTGCTAGCACATGATTAGCTTAAGTGTCTAAGTTAGTATAGTATCAGTGTTGATGCACACGACTGCCATTCTGTTGCACCATTCTTGTTCGGTTTTCATTAGCATGTTGTGTGGTCTCCAGTGATGAGAGATTATGGTGAACAGCACGCAGTCTGGTTGCTGCACATTTATCTCTACTGATTCTTAGGACGCTTAGAGAACAATCTAGTTTCTTCAAATGCATTTTTTGTCAGTATCCTCATGACCCCTGTAACTGAGTAATCAGTTGAGCTGATCTGATACTCACGCAGAGTTCTGATCTTAATTTGTCATGTGTACTAGGCTTCCATCGTGACACTTGACAGTGGAGTAATGGGTGGTGAGGCCAGAGGGACGGCGACGAAGAGCACACATCAAGGAGTTGATGCACGGATAACACATTATCAGAA
Source organism: Triticum dicoccoides (assembly GCF_002162155.2). Classification (NCBI taxonomy): domain Eukaryota; kingdom Viridiplantae; phylum Streptophyta; class Magnoliopsida; order Poales; family Poaceae; genus Triticum; species Triticum dicoccoides. The sequence goes on along the minus strand of NC_041387.1, from coordinate 545,702,655 downwards.
GGGTGCTTCAGAAAACTCCGCTCCTCCTTCGCACCTCACACCACCACCTTGGCCACCGCACCCTCCGGCACGGTCGCCGCCACCTTTGCCATCGCTGCCGCCACCTCTTCTATGGCCGCTGGCATCATGGCTGACGCCGAAGCCGACACCAGAGTCCACACCGGCACTGGGGATGGAAAAACCTATTTGTAGCTCGTTGCGGCAAGTTGCCGGAGAAACGCACAGGCGAGCGGCTGATCGACTGAAAGCACAAGTGCTCCCTGGATGGTTTTGGTAATTAATGTCCACATATCTCTTGTTGGACTAACACTTTTATCTAGTATGTTTCAGATAAGTTCAACAATGGAGTGGCATGGACTAAAGGATGTGGAACCCCTTCAAGATGATAAGGACAAAGGATTGGCTCAAGCTTCAAGATCAAGACCTTGCATTTTGTGTTTTAGTGATCCAAGATCACATTGAGTCTATAGGAAAAGCCAATACTATCAAGGAGGGATGAGGTGTTGCTTAATGAGTTTCTTGCTCCACAGTGCTTAGTGATATGCTCCAAAGCCCTCAACTACTTTCCCATATCCACATATGACCTAAACCTAAAGTCAAACTCGGCCCCACCGATTCTTTCTATCCGGCACCACCGAGTTCAGATGTCATAGCCACTGCCACAAACCCTAGGCAAATCGGTCTCACCGATAGGGATCTCGGTCTCACCGAGATGGGATTGTAATCTCTCTGTGTATGTCTATTATCAAAATCGGTCTCACCGAGTTTGAGCAATCGGTACTACCGAGATTACAATGCAAACTCTCTGGTTAACTTATTACCAAAATCGGTCCTACCGAGTTTGTGTAATCGGTCCCACCGAGTTTGCCTGACCAACTCTTTGGTTAGCTTATTACCAAAATCGGTCTCACCGAGTTTGCGTAATCGGTCTCACCAAGATTACGTTATGCCCTAACCCTAATCATATCAGTCCTACCAAGTTGCGTATCGGTCCCGCCGAAAATCCTAACGGTCACATTGTTTACTAAATCGGTCTGACCGAGTTTGTTGATTCGGTCTCACCGAGATTGGTAAATTGTGTGTAACGGTTAGATTTTGTGTGGAGGCTATATATACCCCTCCACCTCCTCTTCATTCGTGGAGAGAGCCATCAGAACAAACCTACACTTCCAATTTACCATTTCTGAGAGAGAACTACCTACTCATGTGTTGAGGCCAAGATATTCCATTCCTACCATATGAATCTTGATATCTAGCATTACCCAAGTTGCTTTCCACTCAAATCTTCTTTCCACCAAATCCAAATACTGTGAGAGAGAGTTGAGTGTTGGGGAGACTATCATTTGAAGCACAAGAGCAAGGAGTTCATCATCAACACACCATTTGTTACTTCTTGGAGAGTGGTGTCTCCTAGATTGGCTAGGTGTCACTTGGGAGCCTCCGACAAGATTGTGGAGTTGAACCAAGGAGTTTGTAAGGGCAAGGAGATCGCCTACTTCGTGAAGATCTACCGCTAGTGAGGCAAGTCCTTCATGGGCGACGGCCATGGTGGGATAGACAAGGTTGCTTCTTGGTGGACCCTTCGTGGGTGGAGCCCTCTGTGGACTCGCGCAACGGTTACCCTTCGTGGGTTGAAGTCACCATTAACATGGATGTACGATAGCACCACCTATCGGAACCACGGCTCAAAAATCACCGTGTCTCCAAATTGTGTTTGAAATCTCCAAACCCTTCCCTTTACATTCTTGCAAGTTGCATGCTTTACTTTCCGCTGTTGATATACTCTTTGCATTCTTGCTTGAATTGTGTGAAGATTGCTTGACTTGTGCTAAGATAGCTAAAATCTGCCAAAGACTAAAATTGGGAAAAGGCGTAGTTTTTAATTGGTCAAGTAGTCTAATCACCCCCCCCCCCTCTAGACTTACTTCTCAAGATGCTACAAGTGGTATCAGAGCATTGGTCTCCATTGCTTTGGTTTAATCACCATTGGAGGAAGATGGATGAGTCTACTTTGGGGAGTCTTAGACATCGAGTGCCTATACTTGATGGAGAATATTTTCATGAGTGGAAAAATGAGATGCTTGTAATTTTCAATCAATATAATTTACACAAGTACATTGCTAGTCCTTGTGCACCTTATGTTGATCCTATGCATCCTACCCTTGATGAGTCGATTGACATGATTAGGAATGTTAGAACTGTTAATCTTATCACTAGAGTCTTGCCTAGAAACTTGATTGGAAAACTGCCTACTCTTGAGTGTGCCTACACTATATGGAAATTCCTTGAGGAACGATTTCCTAATTATTCTTTGAAAAATCTGGATGAAATTCTTCATAAGTCTATTGCCTTGAGTAAGATGAATTCCAATGATCCTATGTTTGGTGATTGTCTATTTGAACTTACAAATCTTATGTGTGCCAAAGGAAATGTTGGAATTATTAGCGATATTATTTCCGAAGCTTCTAGAATTCATAGAGGAGATTATTGTCAAACTCATACTAATGAATCACTCTCACTAGGAATTGATCCACCACATGATGATGTTGGACATGGATACTATGATGAGGATGTGATGATGACTTTGATCTCGATGATGCAATGAGACACTTTGGTCTTATGGCAAATCTTCGGGGATATATGGCAGGAGGAAAGGAATGGGTTCTAGACAGTTGATGTATCGATCACATGGCCGGAGATAAAGACATGTTTCATGAGCTTGCTGAAAATGATGGTCCTCGAAAGTATGTCACTTTCGGTGACAACTCAAAGGGTAAGGTGGTTGGCCTCGGTAAGGTGGCCATCTCACATGATAGCTCCATTCAGAATGTTAGCTCATTGAATCTCTTGGCTACAACTTACTTTCAGTATCTAGACTTGCTGATTTCGGATTCAATGTCCTATTTACTGAAGTAGATTGCCAAGTGTTTCGTAGAGACAATCATAAAATGGTCTTTACCGATATACGTAGAGGTGATCTTTACATTGTTGATTTCACTAAAAAGGCTCAACCTAGAACTTGCTTCATTACTAAATCCTCTAAAGGTTGGTTATGGCATAGACGACTAGGTCACATTGGCATGAGAAACCTTGACAAGCTTATTAAAGGGAATCATATCCTTGGTGTTAACAATGTCATATTTGATAAGGATAGACTTTGCAGTGCTTGTCAAGCAGGTAAACAGGTTGGAGGAAGGCATCCCGTGAAGAACATCATGACCACAAGGAGGCCACTTGAGCTACTTCACATGGATCTCTTTGGTCCCAACACTTACAAAAGTCTCGGTGGAAATTCTTTTGGTCTAGTTATAGTTGATGATTTTTCAAGATTTACGTGGGTGTTCTTTCTCGATGACAAATCGCAGGTCCAAAAGATCTTCAAAAACTTCGCCAGGAAGGCTCAAAATCAGTTTGAAGTGAAGATCAAGAAGGTTCGCAGCGACAACGAAACGGAGTTGAAGAATGCAAATGTGGACACCTTTCTTGATGAAGAAGGGATTTCACATGAGTTCTCGGCTACGTACACACCTCAACAAAATGGAGTTGTTGAGAGGAATAACCGGACGCTCATCGAAATGGCAAGAACGATGCTTGATGAGTACAAGACACCAAAGCACTTTTGGGCAGAAGTGGTTGAGATAGCTTGTCATGCAACAAATCGCTTGTATCTTCACAAGCTACTCAGCAAGACGGCATACGAGCTCCTCACCGGTAACAAACCCCAAGTTGGATACTTTCGAGTATTCGGATCAAAGTGTTACATTCTTGATAAGCATCGTCGTTCTAAATTTTCTCCTAAGTCTCATGAAGGTTTCCTACTTGGTTATGGCTCAAACTCTCACACATACCGTGTCTACAACAATTTCACCCGAAAGGTTGAAGAGACGGTAGATGTGAAGTTTGATGAATCTAACGGCTCGCAAGTATAGCAATTGCCAATTAATGTAGGAGACAAAGACCCCTCGGAAGCAATCCAAGACTTGTCTATTGGCAAGATTCGTCCAACGGAAGTGAAGGAGAGTACCTCGTCCGTCCAAGTGGAAGCTTCTACTTCACGACAAGGTGAACCAAGAGTTTATACGGAAGCATCCACAAGTGGGACACACCAAGATGCAGAAAATGAGGAAGTACATCAAGAACGTCAACAACCTCCTTCTCCACCACGACAAGAGAACGGCAACGCCAATAATGAAGAAGGCCAAGAAGAAGAAGGACAAGATGAAGAAAATGATCAACCAAGACCCAAGCAAAAGCTTTCACGAGTTTGAGCAAGAATTGCTAAAGACCATCCCGTCGAGCAAATCTACAATGATATCCAAACCGGGAGAATCACTCGCTCTAAAACTCGTTTAGCTAACTTTTGTGAACACTATTCATTCATCTCCAGCATTGAACCTATGAAGGTCGAAGAAGCATTGAGAAATCCGGATTGGATAAATGCTATGCATGAAGAGCTACACAACTTTGAGAGAAATCAAGTTTGGACATTGGTTGAGAAGCCCGACGACAACCACAACATCATCGGTACCAAACGGGTGTTTCGCAACAAGCAAGATGAAGATGGGCAATTAGTTCGCAACAAAGCACGTCTCATCTCCCAAGGCTACACACAAGTCGAAGGTGTGGACTATGGTGAGACTTATGCTCCCGTTGCTAGACTTGAGTCCATTCGCATCTTACTTGCCTATGCTAATCACCATGATATCACCTTGTACCAAATGGACATTAAAAGTGCTTTTCTAAATGGTGAAATAGAGGAGGAAGTTTATGTTAAACAACCTCCCGGCTTTATTAATCCTAAGAAACCCAATCATGTCTATAAACTTCGCAAAGCTCTTCATGGTCTTAAACAAGTTCCTAGAGCTTGGTATAAATGCTTAACCAAGTTCCTTATTGAAAAAGGCTTTGAAATTGGGAAAATTGATTCTACACTTTTTACTAAAAGGGTTAATGGAGAATTATTTGTATGTCAAATTTATGTTGATGATATTATATTTGGATCAACTAACCCTCATTTTAGTGAGAAGTTTGGAAAGCTAATGTCGGAGAAGTTTGAGATGTCAATGATGAGTGAACTCAAATTCTTTCTTGGGTTGCAAATCAAGCAAACTAAGGAAGTTACTTTTGTCTCTCAAACGAAGTACACTAAGGACTTATTCAGGAAGTTCAATATGCAAGAATGCAAAGGTATGACTACACCCATGCCTACTAGTGGACATCTTGATTTGACCAAAGATGGTGAACCGGTTGATCAAAAGGTTTATCGCTCTATGATTGGTTCATTGTTATACCTATGTGCTTCACGTCCCGATATTATGCTAAGTGTGTGCATGTGTGCAAGATATCAAGCTGCTCCTAAAGAATGTCATCTTAAGGCCGTGAAAAGGATAGTGAGATATTTAATTCATACGCCAAATTTTGGCATTTGGTATCCTAAGAGGGCCTCCTTCGATCTTGTTGGCTACTCTGACTCGGACTATGCCAGAGACAAGGTTGATAGAAAGTCCACTTCGGGTACTTGTCAATTCCTTGGTAGATCTCTTGTGTCTTGGTCTTCCAAGAAACAAAACTCGGTATCCTTATCCACCGCCTAAGAGGAATACATTGCCGCTGGTTCATGTTGTGCTCAATTACTTTGGATGACCCAAACTCTTAAAGATTATGGAATATATGTGAAACATGTTCCATTACTGTGTGACAATGAAAGTGCTATCAAAATTGCTCATAATCATGTGCAACACTCTCGAACTAAGCATATTGAAGTTCGTCATTATTTCATTAGAGATCATGTTGCTAAGGGTGACATTAATCTTAAGCATGTTCGCACCGAAAAGCAATTAGCGGATATTTTCACTAAACCAATTGATGAGAAAGTGTTTTGCAGGTTGAGAGGAGAATTGAACATCATTGATGCTTCAAACTTGGAGTAGAAACTCCATTGGATACATGCAAGACATGAGCTTATGACTAATCCTTGATATTTCTCTTATGATGATAATCTTATGTCTTGGATATATTTGCATCTTGCATGTAATCCAACCCATGTAGGTACTTGGTTGAATCAAATTCCATGATATTGTAACCTACTCATATCTTGAGCAATCTCTATATCACCAAGTCTCTACACTATGGTGGTTGAGGACAAGGACGCACGGAACCATTCAAACATATCCTTTGACAAATTCTATGTTGAAATTCATGATTGTTATTTTGGATACACAAGTGCTCTTCCTTGCAAGAACTAACCCATGTAGGTAGATGAACTCAAATTCCAAGTAGTGCTCCCAACTCTTGATGAGCTACATCAACCTTGAGCAACCTACACAAGTTCAACTACATGAACAATCAACACCACCACCCAAGGTATGTTATTCCATCTTAGAGAAGCTTTACTCCGAGACATGAGTTAAAGCAACTCGACAAGATGTCAATACATCAAGATGCTTAAACGAAAAATGGCAACCCCATTTTGAGCTTAAACGATGAGTACGACCTATGATCAAGTGATCTCACTTGACTCCTAAGTCAATATACTCTAACATAGGTGACTTTGTCACCGACCATCTCTAGATGAAGTTCCCTTGTGTTCTTTTCTGTGCTCCTGCATTTGTCTCATCCATGTTTGTTTCCCCTTTCAAAAAAAACTTCATCTAGATTTCTCTCTTTTCTATTTGTTTTGCATTTCCTGCATCCAATTCATTGCATATCATTTAGTTAACCTTGCAAATGAGTGTTTTCTCTGCGATGAAATCGGTTTCACCGGTTTGTCATTTTCGGTCCCACCGAAACCACTTGGTGCTACCAAAGAATACAACTCGGTGCTACACTACAGGAAAAACTACCTGCCACTTACTTCTGTGATACTTATGATCCAGCTCCACTCAATGAATCTTGTCCTCTACAAGCATCACATTTTTATCAGTGCTTTGTGCCGTGACTCAAGGATCGAACCCATACACGACAAATTCCAGAAGGCCCTTCTTGGAAATTGATGTCAAAGGGGGAGAGAGAGATCATATCAAAGCTTATCACTTCCAAAGGGAGAGAGAGGTTATCACTTCCACAGGGGGAGAGAGAGAGATCTCCGGGGGGGAGAGAATACTCAAGAAGAGAGTAATCCTCAAGGATCCCAGATGCTTGGTGTTCAAGAGGAGAGATGCCACATGTCTTCTTGAGGGGAAAGACATGTTCATATGTGCTTATTTACATTAGCTCTGTTCATTTGTTTCCTTGAGCTCTGATTTTCTGTTCCCTATCTTCTCCTAGTATCCCATGCTAGATTCAGGGGGAGCAAGACATCTAAGGTAAAGAAATCATTTAAATTCATTGCATATCTTTACCTTTGGGGAAATGTCTAATCCAATGTGGTACTTAGTACTCACTCTCTACATGTCATCCCAGTCTTGGTATTCTTGTGGTTCCTTCCATTTTGCTCTGGATAGTAGGTGTATCTGTGTTATCTAACCTTGTTTACGCAGGTTCATTTCATCCTAAGCCAACTCAAGACCACAAGGTACGTATATGCATCACAATCATGTGTATGAGGAATTATTGTTGATGTACATACTGTTTGCAAGGACTCATGAGCATGAAGGTAATTCTTAATATTCTTCGCTTTGATGCATATGGCCAAGATACATGTAACACATTGCTTACTCTGTCGTGGTTATGCTCTCACATGCTTCTATATTCCATATTCACATGATTGCATACATGTAGGGGGAGCCTATGCTTGTTACATGTCTTTCCAAAGCTTTGCTTACTATTCTCTATATCTTTATCTAAAGCTTTGATGTATGTTGCCATCAATTACCAAAAAGGGGGAGATTGAAAGCACAAGTGCTCCCTGGATGGTTTTGGTAATTAATGTCAACATATCTCTTGTTGGACTAACACTTTTATCTAGTATGCTTCAGATAAGTTCAACAATGGAGTGGCATGGACTAAAGGATGTGGAACCCCTTAAAGATGCTAAGGACAAAGGATTGGCTCAAGCTTCAAGATCAAGACTTTGCATTTTGTGTTTTAGTGATCCAAGATCACATTGAGTCTATAGGAAAAGCCAATACTATCAAGGAGGGATGAGGTGTTGCTTAATGAGTTTCTTGCTCCACAGTGCTTAGTGATATGCTCCAAAGCCCTCAACTACTTTCCCATATCCACATATGACTAAACCTAAAGTCAAACTCGGCCCCACCAATTCTTTCTATCCGGCGCCACCGAGTTCAGATGTCATAGCCACTGCCACAAACCCTAGGCAAATCGGTCTCACCGATAGGGATCTCGGTCTCACCGAGATGGGATTGGAATCTCTCTGTGTATGTCCATTATCAAAATCGGTCTCACCGAGTTTGAGCAATCGGTACTACCGAGATTACAATGCAAACTCTCTGGTTAACTTATTACCAAAATCGGTCCTACCTAGTTTGTGTAATCGGTCCCACCGAGTTTGCCTGACCAACTCTCTGGTTAGCTTATTACCAAAATCAGTCTCACCGAGTTTGTGTAATCGGTCTCACCGAGATTACGTTATGCCCTAACCCTAATCATATCGGTCCTACCGAGTTGCGTATCGGTCCCGCCGAAAATCCTAACGGTCACATTGTTTACTAAATCGGTCTGACCGAGTTTGTTGATTCGGTCTCACCGAGATTGGTAAATTGTGTGTAACGGTTAGATTTTGTGTGGAGGCTATATATACCCCTCCATCTCCTCTTCATTCGTGGAGAGAGCCATCAGAACAAAACTACACTTCCAATTTACCATTTCTGAGAGAGAACTACCTACTCATGTGTTGAGGCCAAGATATTCCATTCCTACCATATAAATCTTGATCTCTAGCCTTCCCCAAGTTGCTTTCCACTCAAATCTTCTTTCCACCAAATCCAAATCCTGTGAGAGAGAGTTGAGTGTTGGGGAGACTATCATTTGAAGCAGAGCAAGGAGTTCATCATCAACACACCATTTGTTACTTCTTGGAGAGTGGTGTCTCCTAGATTGGCTAAGTGTCACTTGGGAGCCTCCGACAAGATTGTGGAGTTGAACCAAGGAGTTTGTAAGGGCAAGGAGATCGCCTACTTCGTGAAGATCTACCGCTAGTGAGGCAAGTCCTTCGTGGGCGACGGCCATGGTGGGATATACAAGGTTGCTTCTTGGTGGACCCTTCGTGGGTGGAGCCCTCCGTGGACTCGCGCAACCGTTACCCTTCGTGGGTTGAAGTCTCCATCAACGTGGATGTACGATAGCACCACCTATCGGAACCACGGCTCAAAAATCACCGTGTCTCCAAATTGCGTTTGAAATCTTTAAACCCTTCCCTTTACATTCTTGCAAGTTGCATGCTTTGCTTTTCGCTGCTCATATACTCTTTGCATGCTTGCTTGAATTGTGTGAAGATTGCTTGACTTATGCTAAGATAGCTAAAATCTGCCAAAGACTAAAATTGGGAAAAGGCATAGTTTTTAATTCGTCAAGTAGTCTAATCACCCCACCCCACCCCCCTCTAGACTTACTTCTCAAGATCCTACATCGACGCAACTGGGTCGGCCCATTTGAGTAGAACGCGTAGGCACTACCCCTCCGGTTTTGGGAACCTTCCAGAAGGTTCCCTGAACCATTTTTTTCTTCTTTTCCTCCGGCTTTTTGTTTCTTTTTCTTTGTGGTCGGGTTTTTCTTTTTCATTTTTATTTGTTCTTTTTCCAGAAATGTTCAATATTCTAAAACAAAAGTTTAAATATTGAAAAATGTTTATGTTTTCAAATTTTGTTCCTAAATCTAAAATTGTTCCTTATTTTTGAAAATGCTCTTGTTTTGTGGTTTCAAAAAATGTTTTTGAATTTCAAAAAAAAATTGTGGTTTCAAAATTTTGTTCACAATTTCAAAAAATGTTATCGTTTTCAAAATTTGTTTGTGGAGTTTCAAATAATGTTCGGGCTTACAAAATTTGTTCGGAATTTCAAACATGTTCCTGCTTTTTTTAAAATTGTTCACAACTTCAAAATTTGTTCTCAAGATTCAAAAAATGTCCATGCTTCAAATAATAGTTCGTGCTACCAAATTTGTTCTCAAGATTCAAAAATTGTTCATGCTTTAAAAAATTATTCACAAATTTAAAAAATGTTCATGTTTTCAGAAAATGTTTGGGTAATTCAAATTTGTTCGTTTTCATAAAATTTGTTCACATATTGAAAAAATGTTCATGTTTTTCACAAATTCAAAAATTGTCCGCATGTTCACAAACTTGTTCTGCTTTTTTCAATTTTTTGTTCACATACTCAAAAAATGTTCCTATCTCCAAAAATTTGTTCATAAATTCAAAATTCGTTCGACGTTTTCAAAATAGACACTTTTATAAAAATGTTCACTACAACTACTATTTCTGGTTCACTACAATATTCCTATTCGCTACAGTAGGCCGGTCGGATTTAGTTCTTAAAGTTATGCGCTGCTTTAGTATTAACAAAACTAGTGTAGTGGACTGATTACGTGCGTGCGACCGTTAGCAGTTGGTTGGCTGTTTGAATCCCACAATCGCGCTGCCTTTCTTTTTTGCCATATTTTTCGACCAGTGGTACTGCTTGACGGGCCGGCCCAGTCGGGCTGCCTCCTGTCCGTGCGGAAGCCAATTTGACGCAAAGAGCGGCGACTAGGAGCTCCCACTGACGATGGTGAGGAGAGTTTTTTTTCAGAGAGAGCTTCATTTCTTACGCATACGAACAGGCCTTTTGGCTGAGCTGGCCCGGCCCTTTCGTAGAAGCTAGAACCTCGGAAAGCGCTGCCCAGCGGCCGACGCACTGAATAGTCCCACCTCGCGTAGCCAGCATGCAGAAAACCAATTAAATAGCGTCGTCTGGCGTAGCTTTTTTTTGAGGAAACTGCACCCTTTATTAAAGATCAATGTTCATGGTGGTACAGATTACATCGGGCAAGGATAACAGCCACACATGGCGCCCAAGAGAAAGGGAAGAACTAGCTTTGGCAAGTGTGTGTGCCTCGCCATTACGTTGACGCTTCTCATGGATAAACTTCAGGTCTCGGAATAAGGTCCGCTGGGCTGTGATCTCCCTCAAGATAGTGACATAGTGACACGGAACGCCTGCTTCAATATTGGCCACCACTTCACTGCAATCTGAAGCAACGCAAACTGAATCCACATGCAAGTCCATAGCTAATGCCAGAGCTTCACTACACGCACGAGCTTCCAATGATGTCGGGTCAATCAAGCCTTCAAACACGACGACCAAGGCATCCAAATAAAGTCCATTTTTGTCCCGGCAGATGGTAGTTGCCGCTCCTTTCATTTTGTCCCGCGAGATGCCCCTATCGACATTGATTTTCACATTATGCTCTGTTGGACGCTGCCAGCCCTTCGAGGGATCGTGTACAAGCCCGTCCTCCTGCACTGCAAGCTGCAACTCATTTTTTGCATGCAATAATACTAGACATACAGGGTGATTGATACAAAACTTTACAGGGAGAGAACGTGGCTTCATCTAACTGGCGCCCCCCTGATTTTCACTGGTGGGCTTGCCCTTCTAATTAGATCTCTGCCAATCACACCCCAACAGCCCCGTAAACCCCCTGTAACTTCCTGTACGTCTAGCATTACTCTTTTGCATGCACATCCTTTTCCCTTGCATGCATGCCGCTCGCTCGTTCGGAGCTCTGAATAGTGACCAACTCAAGATCAGCAAACCAACTCAAGATCATCAATAGCGTCGTCTGGCGTAGCTAATCGCCGAGCTTGGTGGCGCAAGCTTGTAACCCCAGATGATGAGGGGAAGGACTACTGGGCCCGGTCGTGTCGGCCCTTGACCCAATTACATGTGGGGAGTAGTTTCCTGGATTGCTGGGCCTGGTCGTGTCGGTCCTATGTCCAATTACATGCGGGGGCAATCACAGTCAGCTTTTTTGATCAAATATTATCATTTTTGCTTGTCCTGACTTTTCATGTCATATATATTATCATTTTTGCTTGACTGCACTCCTTCTATTTTATATAGAGTAAAATTTGATCGAAAAATCTCTTCTAAAATAGTATCACTGCGCTTGGGCACCTGATAGAAAACCATGAACAAAACAATTTCATGGCTAGTTCTGAACATATACGTACAATTTGGCCCTATTTGATAACTCAATATTTTCTATGTATTTTGAGAGTACTATAGTTTTTAGGAATACTAGGGTTTTCATTACTGTGAGATGTTTGGCAACCACAAAAATCTGTATTACCAATACTACAATTTTGCTAAAACCATGATATTTATTCTACATACAAAAAGAACCTCCAGCCTTTTCTTTCTTTCTTAAACCGAGAACACGAAAGAGCTAGTGTTATCTTCGCCTCGCTCCCAACCCGTTGTCGCCGCCTGTCATCTTGGTCGGTGGCCATGGACAAATCAAAGAACGCCAAAGGAGAGGAAAACGGTCAGTGCACTGTCCTTCATTGCATCCTTCTGCTTGCCCTCCTGTCGCTTCTTTTGATTTTCCCTACTAAAATCATCTCCTCCTAATTAATTTGCATTCTCTACATAACACGACCCTCATCTAGCGAAGGTGTGTGGGGATTTCTTTTCGTTTTTGCTATGTATGCTTGACTAGCTAGGTCGAGATGGACTGATCAGGCCATCGCTACACCTGCTGGCATATGTCGTAGTTCGACAGCCAACTCATTTTATCAGTGTAACATTGAAGGCACTCAGGCCACCAACACGGCACACAGGCCGGAAGAGAGGAAGAACCGACAATGCAGAACTGAAGAAGCCAACAACTAAGGGCCCATTCGGATTGTGACGCCCCCGATTCAATCGTACACTAACCATACACGCAAACGTGTACGATCAAGATCAGAGACTCACGGGAAGATATCACAACACAACTCTAAAATAAAATAAGTCATACAAGTATCATAATACAAACCAGGGCCTCGAGGGCTCGAATACAAGTGCTCGATCATAGAAGAGTCAGCGGAAGCAACAATATCTGAGTACAGATATAAGTTAAACAAGTTGCCATAAGATGGCTAGCACAAACTGGGATACAGATCGAAAGAGGCACAGGCCTCCTGCCTGGAATCCTCCTAAACTACTCCTGATCGTCGTTAGCGGCCTGCATGAAGTAGGCACCTCCAGTGTAGTAGGAGTCGTCGTCGACGGTGGCATCTGACTCCAGGGCTCCAGCATCTGGTTGCGACAACCAGGTAGAAGGGAAAGGGGGAAAAGAGGGAGAAAAGCAACCGTGAGTACTCATCCAAAGTACTCGCAAGCAAAGATCTACACTACATATGCATGGGTATATGTGTAAGGAGGCAATATCAGTGGACTGAACTGCAGAATGCCAGAATAAGAGGGGGATAGCTAGTCCTATCGAAGACTACGGTTCTGGCAGCCTCCGTCTTGCAACATGTAGAAGAGAGTAGATTGAAGTCCTCCAAGTAGCATCGCATAGCATAATCCTACCCGGCGATCCTCCCCTCGTCGCCCTGTGGAAAAGCGATCACCGGGTTGTCTGTGGAACTTGTCTGGGTGTGTTTTATTAAGTATCCAGTTCTAGTTGTCATAAGGTCAAGGTACAACTCCGGGTCGTCTTTTTACCGAGGGACACGGCTATTCGAATAGATAAACTTCCCTGCAGGGGTGCACCACATAACCCAACACGCTCGATCCCATTTGGCCGGACACACTTTCCTGGGTCATGCCCGTCCTCGGAAGATCAACACATCGCAGCCCCACCTACGCACAACAGAGAGGTCAGCACGCCGGTCTAAATCCTATGCGTGCAGGGGTCTGGGCCCATCGCCCATTGCACACCAGCATGTTGCGAACGCGGCCGAAAGCATACTAGCCCCCTTAATACAAGTGCAGGCTTACGGTCCAATCCGGCGCGCGCCGCTCAGTCGCTGACGTCAAGAAGGCTTCGGCTGATACCACGACGTCGAGTGCCCATATCTTTCCCGCGTAGTTGGTTAGTGCGTATAGACCAGTGGCCAGACTCAGATCAAATACCAAGATATCGTTAAGCGTGTTATTATGAAGCAACCGCGAATGCCGACTAGGGCCAGGGCCACCTCTCTCCTAGGTGGTCTCAACCTGCCCTATCGCTCCGCCACAAAGTAATAGTCGGGGGCCGTCGGGAACCCAGGCCCACCTCTACCGGGATGGAGCCACCTGTCCTTCCAGCCCCCACATCTGAATCAATTGCGGGTACTCAACGAGCCAACCCGACTTTAGTCACCATCTGTATAGTATGTATATATGTATAGTATATACCCGTGATCACCTCCCGAGTGATCACGGCCCGATAGTATAGCAAGGCAGACTGACAAGAATGTAGGGCCAATGATGATAAACTAGCATCCTATACTAGGAATTTAGGATTGCAGGTAAGGTATCAACAGATGTAGCAACAATGACAGGCTATGCATCAGAATAGGATTAACGGAAAGCAGTAACATGCTACACTACTCTAATGCAAGTAGTATAAAGGAGAATAGGCGATATCTGGTGATCAAGGGGGGGGGGGCTTGCCTGGTTGCTCTGGCAAGAAGGAGGGGTCGTCAACTCTGTAGTCGAACTGGGCAGCAGCAGTGTCAGTCTCATAGTCTACCAGAGAGAAGAGGGGGAAGAAACAATAAATATAATGCAAACATAAGCATGACGATGCATGACATGACAATGAGCGATGCTAGGTATGCCCTAACGCGGCAGTAGATGGTACCGGCGAAAGGGGGGAACATCCAGGAAAGTATCCCCGGTGTTTCGCATTTTCAAACAAATGAACCGGAGGTGAAATGTTGCAGATTCGCTAGGCTAGGGATGCGTGGCTGACGAACGGGCTGCGTATTCGGATTCGTCTTGTCGTCCTGAGCAACTTTCATGTACAAAGTATTTTCATCCGAGTTACGGTTATTTTCTATGATTTTCCAGAGTTTAATGCAATTTATGGATTTTCTTTTATCTATTTACTTTATCATTAAAAATAAAAGAAAAACATATTGTACCCACTAGGAACTAGCTCTAGTGGATGACAAGTGGGGTCCAAGGTTGCTGAGTCAGCAGTACAGTCAGCGTTGACTGGGTTGAAGTTGACCAGTCAACAGGGTCGAAGGGGCCCGCATGGCATAGACTTAATTTACCAAGTTAATTAACTTGGTTAAGTAAAGGGGAGTGGTCCACTGGTTAGTGACTAACTAAAGGAGGATTAGCAACTAACTAGTTTTAAGACTAATTAAAAAAAGTGGCAGGGCCCGCCTTGCAGTGGCTTAAGCCACCAATAGGGGATGTGTATTCACGCACGAACAAAAATACAGGGCGCCGGCGGCGGCCGAAGCCAGCATCGCCAGCACCGTGCAGCAGCAGGGGCCGTCATGAGCCACGATGGCTAGCGGCGGGTGTGGGCCGGCGGCCGGAGGCGACGGGTCAGAGGCGGGGCATCGCCAGGGGGGTCGAGCAGCAGCGGCCCGTGGAGGAGCACGGCGGACAAACGCGGGCGCGAGTGGCGCGGTGGCAGGCGGCAACGGCAGAGGCAGGCGCACGTGGAGGGGAAACGGGGGCGACTAGGCGAGGCGGGCATGCAGCCAAGCGGGTATGCGCTCACAATCGGTGTGGGTCGCGGCCGGGCGCGACCACGCGAGGTAGGGGCGCGGCCACGTGTGTACGGGGCGACCGGGAGCAGCTCCGGTGAGCGCGAACATCGGGGCTCGATCGGTTCCGACATACGGCCTCTACGATAATGGAATCATGAGGGAAACGGGGGAATCGGGGGAGAAGATCACCTAGGAGCGCAAGGAAGGCTCGGTGATAGCTTAGCAGCACCGATGGTGGCCGGATTCGATGAAGACCCCGGCAACCGCATGTTGAAGAGGAGCTCGATCCGCTCGATGCATTCCTCCCCGGCTCAAGCTGATCATCGTAGTCGAAGTAGAGGAGGCAGGCGAAGCCCATGGCAAAGTCTCAGCCGGCGGGGAGGAAGGTGGCCGCGTGGACGGAGGAGGACATGGCGATGGTGACTCGGCCTTGTGCGGGGGAAGAGGAAATAGGCGAGGGGAAGAGGAGGGAGACGATCTAGGGTTTTGGAGAGGAAGAGAGGGGCAGGGGCTGCCCTTATGCGCGACAGAGAACCACGGGATGGTCGCCACGCACCCGCAGCCGCGCCCATGGTGGGTCGGATGTGCGCCACCACCTCCTTTGTGAACAGGGTGGAGGAGGATGCCTCCTGGTGGCCTGGGTCTGCACTGTGGCCACTAGGGCCCAGTGCAGCAGTAGCAGTTCCTCTACCTCTTTCCCTTTCTAAAACTTTTCTATTTTCTGCTTTTACTTTTAATACGCATTGTTTGTACTTAACTAAGCCATCAAATGATTTTTGCAAAATATGGAACTTGGTCCAAAATTGGTGTTGCATTTTTAAGCACTGCCACAAAAAGTTTTAGCCCTGAACAAAATAGTTTAGTATTTTATAAAATCCAAAATGCATTTATTTAATTGTTTTACCTACTATTTTAATTACATAAGTGCATTTAAACCTTTTATAAAAATGTGGTTTCTCCATCATAATTACGTATGCATTATTTGACACAACCCGAAAAATTTAGTTTTAATATTTGAAAAGTTTTGTTGTTTGCCTTTATTTTGAATTTGAATTTCAAATCTGTTTTGAACTAACGCGAGATTTAACAACAGTAGCCAAGGTGACATGGCATCATTAGTAGAGGGTTACTGTAGCTTAATTATCCGGGCGTCACAATTCTCCTCTACTACAAGAAATCTCGTCCTGAGATTTAAGAGGGGGAGTAAGGGGGAAAGGTCTTGTTACAAAATTATAATGAATCTTCTCGGTCTTGGTTGCTCTTCTCAAGAGGTCGATCCATTACATTGATGTCTTCATTTCTCTTCTTCAGGTCATCGTGACGAAGTCGGCATCCTTTCTTTGGGAACTCCGACGTACTTACGAAAGAATAAAGGGTGCGTATTCCAGGAGAACGGACCTCTGCAAGGTTGACTATCTGGTCGATGACATCGGGGGTGGTGGCAAAAGTAACTCTCGAATGGAAACTTAAGACAATATCGAGAGCAAAGTAAGTAGGTACCATGAGAAGTTTCGAGTGGGTAGGCAATCGTTCGGTGCGTGAAACAAAGTGTGAAAGGGGTCCAGAGTAACGGGAATAAATATTGCGTCTGATAACAGATTAGATCATCTCTAGGAAGGTGGCTGGTGATCTTCATACGAAGCCAATCGTGAGGAATAACTTCGGAGATGGGCTATACAGGAGAGTCAGGTTTTGATCCAGCGGACCTGTGGGTTATGGGCCCACCATGTGGGTAGAAAGTAGGAAGGATGGTGACATCTTGCACAGCCGCGATAGGGAGGCATGTCAATGAATAGCTTGGCAGCTATGCCGGCAACAAGGTCGGTACCAAGGACAGGGAACAAAGAGAGCAATTTTCCTACTTGTTGAACGAGGCGAACCAATTGGCAAAGTTATCACCCATCGATGGTTACCGGAATATCATCAACAATAGTAACAGGGTCTTACAGACAAAGTGGTACAACAAGATGCCTACCTAAGCAGGAAATTATCTCTGCTCAGTCAAGTCAGATTCAGGAAAGGTTAAACAAAAGAATGGAAAGGAAAACACGATTATCAGATTAAACAGAACAATGGAAAGGAAAATTGTGATTACACACAATTATTAGGAGTATATCCTTCCCATGTACAAGCAGAACATGGCATACAGGGTAGGAGAGCAAGTACCCAACCATTCAGATAAGAGGCAAGGATTAATCAAGATGTTACCCATACAATGATGTTTGGATAACTGACCAAGAGACATTTAGCATCGCGTCTCCAATATTCTTGTTGAAGAGCGGGGTATCATAGTCATGCTTCGAGGTAGCAATGATATGGTGTTTCAATCAAGGGCCAAACTTTGGATACACAAATGATCCATCAGGAGCAACTTATAAAATAAGTCTTACAATTTTCTCCAGGAAGAATGGTTATCCTTGCAACAGAAATATAATGATAGGTCCTCCAGCCAGGGGGGTGCTAGGCATGATATCATATTACCGGGTCATCAAAGGACCACCATCATAATTCCTGGATAGTTGTCCCAACCATCATATTTGATCGAGAATCAAATCCGATTGGTGTCATGATACCTCAGACTCAGGATGTCCGAGAAGAAAAGGTGCAACACAAATCGATGAAATGACATTGCAAGATTCTCGGGAAATGAACTATGGGAGCGGGTTCCTGAAGCAATAGTTCATCATTAAACCAAGGAGGGGATGAGAAGGTGGCTGATGGGCTCAGTGGCAATTCATCGAGAATTCCAAACGGATGGATTTCCACAATTATGTGAACAAGGAGATAACATTTGCCAGATCAAATGGTATAATGATGCATGCTCGAGGAAAACCTACACAATTAAACATTGGTTGAAAGGTGCACCCGATATATGGGCTTAGGTAACAAGATCAATGTTAGAAGGGTGATTTGATAACCAATAATCTAAGAATCAAGCTATCAACCATTAACTTCAAGCAATAGGGTTGCTAGATGTTTTGGAATTACACATCACAGTTAAATGGCTGGTATCCCGGTTAGAAACAACACGGGGACCAAGATATGAACGG
Source organism: Triticum dicoccoides (assembly GCF_002162155.2). NCBI lineage: Eukaryota > Viridiplantae > Streptophyta > Magnoliopsida > Poales > Poaceae > Triticum > Triticum dicoccoides. The sequence continues at coordinate 545,684,022 of NC_041387.1, read as the reverse complement.
AGATGGCGAGAAGTATTACTATACCAAGAATTCTTAAGAGGTGGTGAAATTCTCACGACATTCCTGACATAAAAGATGGTAATACTCCAAGGTAAAGAAGAACAAATGCTTGATAGCAAGGAACTCAAGGTATAACACAAAACACGAACAAGTTTGTGTTGAACGAAAGGCAATAAAGTGGTTGATGATAACACAAATCATTGAGGGCAAGGATGGTATTTCTTATCATGAATTCAATTGATATCCTGGAAGGGCTCAGAATGTTGATGATGATCACGACACAATTGTCAAAAGATTTCATGAAGATGTAATCGATTGGCGATGACATCAAGTCAAAATGATGAAGCGAAAGGTTATTGGAACCACGGGTACGACACAAACTCAAAATCAAGCTTGGTGTTCAAGGAGAAATGACATGACGAGAAAGATCGACGTAAACTTAGCTCATCATCGAAAGTTGTGCTCCGGGATTAAGGACCGGGTAGTATAGTTAAAATTGGCACGATAATGGTATAGCCGAGCAGGCTAGGAATGACGTGATTGAATTCAAACTCGTAAGTAATGAAGGTTAACAAGAGTTGTTTAATCACGGTGCAGACTCGATTCAGTTGTCGGTGTCTTTGAGTGCTTAATAACTCAGAGCCCGTGAAAAATTTGAACTAGTGAGGATGTTATACTTAATGAAGAACTCATAAGAAGTTATGCAGTTCCGTGATAATCTCGAGATACCAGGGGGTAATACTCGATGACAGATCAAAGTAGAGGTTGGACTGGGGTATTGATCTGCAGAAGACAAGTGCTTAAACTTGCACGAGAAATGGTATTTAAAGGAGAACATGGCCTGAACCACGATTGCATAAGACCAGATCCCAGATATAAGATGAACTTATACCAAAGGAATAATTAATTTAAGAGAAAATTTAATGATATGATCTACATCGTGTCCATGGGCATGAACACAAAGTTCAAGGTCGACTCCCACTTCTCCAATGCATAACCTTTCATTCACTTCTCACTTTCAAAGAAGTTGTAGTGTTGAAATTTTATTTGGCAAAATACCAGAAGAGTATGACTCGTGAAAACTTCCGAGTTCACACATATTAAGGAAGGCATAGGTTCAACCCATCGGGTTATCTTATAAACATATGCCACCAGCTACAAGAGTAAATGTCACCAGCTCCAAGCAGAGCATGGTTGGCCAAATCAGAGAATAGGGTTTATCAATGGCATTAGGTATCAGGGAAAGAACTTCTCGAGGTTTTTGTATACAATGTACACTGTTGGATGATAATTCAACAAATGACCTGATGGTCCGTAACGGAGCTGATGTGAGTATCGCCACACAACCGGTGAAAGAAACAATGCAAAGGCATTGGATTATAGAAGCAACTGACTATTTCAAAGCACAAATGCAAAGGAATTATGATTTCTAATTCAAGGGATCAGAAGCAACGCTCTGATTAGGGATGGATACGTTGAATAGCCTTAGGGGTACAATCAACGACAATTTGATTGGTCGAGAACCAGCTCCTGTCTAAAATTGGCGTCTGAGCCGGAAGGGTGAATTCTTCGATTCAGTTGAGGATTGCGAGCAACCGCAACATATTGAGCCAACGGACTCAAAATGATAATGACAAAGGATGTCAATAAGATTACTAGACTTCTGAGATTAACCATAATGCAAGTAAGCAAGAATTTCAAGAGCAAAAGGCTCCTGAGGATTTTCGGAAGATCGAATGGTATTTCGAAGACTTTGGTGAAACACATGAACAACTGGGGATGAGTGGATACTCGACAAGTGCGAGGATTTATTTGTAGGGGTATTCATGTGGCAAAGAACTGCAAGGCAGTAGGCACAAAGTATTCTCGGAACAATAGAGAAAACTTCGGGGTATCTTGTAATAACAAGATCAATGGGGGATGATCGTATGAATGGCAAGTGTAAGTAGTTATCCATAAGGACTTATCGACGGTCGGGAATAGCAAAAGTGGTGGGCACAAAGTCTCGAGAGAATATCGAAGAGTATCTTCGGAATCTTCTGGTGAAGCAGACCATCATCTAGAATGAAGGGGCTCTCCGGGAGAAAGTATTTACGAGAACCTAGAGTTAGAGTTAGCGACACCATTTAACCTGAGTAGAAGAGAGATAAGAGTCCCAGAGTATAGACGAGGAATAAAAGATCCTAATACCACCCAATGGCGACGTGGGCCTGTAAGACTCACAACCATGTTAGTAAAGTTTTGTAGTGACTAGTCTCGACTTCGGCCAAGGAGTGTGGAAGGGGGATTCCTACATGCAGTCAGCTCTGATACCAACTTGTGACGCCCCCGATTCAATCGTACACTAATCATACACGCAAACGTGTATGATCAAGATCAGGGACTCACGGGAAGATATCACAACACAACTCTAAAATAAAATAAGTCATACAAGCATCATAACACAAGCCAAGGCCTCGAGGGCTCGAATACAAGTGCTCGATCATAGACGAGTCAGCGAAAGCAACAATATCTGAGTATAGACATAAGTTAAACAAGTTTCCATAAGATGGCTAGCACAAACTAGGATACAGATCGAAAGAGGCGCAGGCCTCCTGCCTGGGATCCTCCTAAACTACTCCTAGTCGTCGTCAGCGGCCTGCATGAAGTAGGCACCTCCAGTGTAGTAGGAGTCGTCATCGACGGTGGTGTCTGGCTCCAGGGCTCCAGCATTTGGTTGCGACAACCAGGTAGAAGGGAAAGGGGGAAAAGAGGGAGAAAAGCAACCGTGAGTACTCATCCAAAGTACTCGCAAGCAAAGATCTACACTACATATGCATGGGTATATGTGTAAGGAGGCAATATCAGTGGACTGAACTGCAGAATGCCAGAATAAGAGGGGGATAGCTAGTCCTATCGAAGACTACGGTTCTGGCAGCCTCCGTCTTGCAACATGTAGAAGAGAGTAGAATGAAGTCCTCCAAGTAGCATCGCATAGCATAATCCTACCCGGCGATCCTCCCCTCGTCGCCCTGTGGAAAAGCGATCACCGGGTTGTCTGTGGAACTTGTCTGGGTGTGTTTTATTAAGTATCCAGTTCTAGTTGTCATAAGGTCAAGGTACAACTCCGGGTCATCTTTTTACCGAGGGACACGGCTATTCGAATAGATAAACTTCCCTGCAGGGGTGCACCACATAACCCAACACGCTCGATCCCATTTGGCCGGACATACTTTCCTGGGTCATGCCCGGCCTCGGAAGATCAACACGTTGCAGCCCCACCTAGGCACAACAGAGAGGTTAGCACACCGGTCTAAATCCTATGTGCGCATGGGTCTGGGCCCATCGCCCATTGCACACCTGCATGTTGTGAACACGGCCGAAAGCAGACCTAGCCCCCTTAATACAAGTGCAGGCTTACGGTCCAATCCGGCGCGCGTCGCTCAGTCGCTGACGTCAAGAAAGCTTCGGCTGATACCACAACGTCGAGTGCCCATATCTTTCCCGCGTAGTTGGTTAGTGCGTATAGGCCAGTGGCCAGACTCAGATCAAATACCAAGATCTCGTTAAGCGTATTATTATGAAGCAACCGCGAACACCGACCAGGGCCAGGCCCACCTCTCTCCTAGGTGGTCTCAACATGCCCCGTCGCTCCGCCACAAAGTAACAGTCGGGGGCCGTCGGGAACCCAGGCCCACCTCTACCGGGATGGAGCCACCTGTCCTTCCAGCCCCCACATCAGAATCAATTGCGGGTACTCAACGAGCCAACCCGACTTTAGTCACCATCTGTATAGTATGTATATATGTATAGTATATACTCGTGATCACCTCCCGAGTGATCACGGCCTGATAGTATAGCAAGGCAGACTGACAAGAATGTAGGGCCAATAATGATAAACTAGCATCCTATACTAGGCATTTAGGATTGCAGGTAAGGTATCAACAGATGTAGCAACAATGACAGGCTATGCATCAGAATAGGATTAACGGAAAGCAGTAACATGCTACACTACTCTAATGAAAGCAGTATAAAGGAGAATAGACGATATCTGGTGATCAAGGGGGGGCTTGCCTGGTTGCTCTAGCAAGAAGGAGGGGTCGTCAACTCCGTAGTCAAACTGGGCAGCAGCAGCATCAGTCTCGTAGTCTACCAGAGAGAAGAGGGGGAAGAAACAATAAATACAATGCAAACATAAGCCTGACGATGCATGACATGACAATGAGCGATGCTAGGTATGCCCTAACAGGGCAGTAGGTGGTACCGGCGAAAGGGGGGAACATCCAGGAAAGTATCCCCGGTGTTTCGCGTTTTCGGACAGATGAACCGGAGGTGAAATGTTGCAGATTCACTAGGCTAGGGATGCTTCGCTAACGAACAGGCTGCTTATTCGGATTCGTCTCGTCGTTCTGAGCAACTTTCATGTACAAAGTGTTTTCATCCGAGTTACGGTTATTTTCCTATGATTTTCTGAAGTTTAATGCAATTTATGGATTTTATTTTATCTATTTACTTTATCATTAAAAATAAAAGAAAACATATTGTACCCACTAGGAACTAGCTCTAGTGGATGACAAGTGGGGTCCAGGGTTGCTGAGTCAGCAGTACAGTCAGCGTTGACTGGGTCGAAGTTGACCAGTCAACATGGTCAAAGGGGCCCGCATGTCATAGACTTAATTTACCAAGTTAATTAACTTGGTTAAGTAAAGGGGAGTGGTCCACTGGTCAGTGACTAACTAAAGGAGGATCATCAACTAACTAGTTTTAAGCCTAATTAAAAAAAGTGGCAGGGCCCGCCTGGCAGTGGCTTAAACCACCAACAGAGGATGTGTATTCACGCATGAACAAAAATACAGGGCGCCGGCGGCGGCCGAAGCCAGCATCGCCAGCGCCGTGCAGCAGCAGGGGCCGGCGCAAGCCACGACGGCTAGCGGCGGGTGTGGGCCGGCGGCCGGAGGCGACGGGTCAGAGGCGGGGCATCGTCAGGGGGGTCAAGCAGCCGCGGCCCGCAGAGGAGCACGGGGGACAGCCGCGGGCGCGAGTGGCGCGGTGGCAGGCGGCAACGGCAGAGGCAGGGGCACGCGGAAGGGAAACGGGGGCGACTAGGCGAGGCGGGCACGCAGCCAAGCGGGTATGCGCTCACGCGCGGTGTGGGTCGCGGTCGGGCGCGACCACGCGAGTTAGGGGCGCGGCCACGTGCGTGCGGGGTGACCAGGAGCAGCTGCGGTGAGCGCGAACATCGGGGCTCGATCGGTTCCGGCATACGGCCTCTACGATAATGGAATCATGGGGGAAACATGGGGAATCGGGGGAGAAGATCACCTAGGAGCGCAAGGAAGGCTCGGTGATAGCTTAGCTGCGTCGATGGTGGACGGATTCGACGAAGACGTCGGCAACCGCATGTTGAAGAGGAGCTCGATCCGCTCGATGTAGTCCTCCCCGGCTTGAGTTGATCACCGTAGTCGAAGTAGAGGAGGCAGGCGAAGCCCATGGCAAAGTCTCAGCCGGCGGGGAGGAAGGTGGCCGCGTGGACGGAGGAGGACATGGTGATGGTGGCTCGGCCTTGTGCGGGGGGAAGAGGAAATAGGCGAGGGGAAGAGGAGGGAGACGATCTAGGGTTCCGGAGAGGAAGAAAGGGGCAGGGGCTGCCCTTATGCGCGACAGAGAACCACGGGATGGTCGCCACGCACCCGCAGTCGCGGCCATGGTGGTTTGGATGTGCGCCACCACCTCCTTTGTGAACAGGGTGGAGGAGGATGGCTCCTGGTGGGCTGGGTCTGCACTGTGGACACTAGGGCCGAGTGCAGCAGTAGCAGTTCCTCTACCTCTTTCCTTTTCTAAAACTTTTCTATTTTCTGCTTTTTCTTTTACTATGCACTGTTTGTACTTAACCAAGCCATCAAATGATTTTTGCAAAATATGGAACTTGGTCCAAATTTGGTGTTGCATTTTTAAGCACTGCCACAAAAGGTTTTAGCCCTGAACAAAATAGTTTAGTACTTTATAAAATCCAAAATGCATTTATTTAATTGTTTTACCTACTATTTTAATTACATAAGTGCATTTAAACCTTTTATAAAAATGTGGTTTCTCCATCATAATTACGTATGCATTATTTTACACAACCCGAACAATTTAGTTTTAATATTTGAAAAGCTTTGTTGTTTGCCTTTATTTTGAATTTGAATTTCGAATCGGTTTTGAACTATACAACAGTAGCCGAGGTGACGTGGCATCATTAGTAGAGGGTTACTGTAGCTTAATTATCCGGGCGTCACATGGATCCTCTCCACGAGCCAGCTTCCTAGAATTCCTACGTGAATCGATCCCAAACGCTCTAGCTTCGCGGAGACAAGGATCCACCCATGCAATTTTTGCGGAGACGAGAAGCGGCGGTTGGCCAGCTTCGCTAAAACGAGAAGTGGGAGTTCGATGTAATTACACGGAATGCCACCGCTAAGTTGCATACCTGTTCGGCGAGCCTCCCGATTTCTTTTCTTCCGAGCTCTTGTAGGAACCAGCCAGTAGACGTGGGCGCATCAGGGTCATCCACATCCTTCACGCTGAATTGGGTCTGCAGCCCATGTCACCATCTATGTTCCCTAATAGCCCATGTACACACCTTTCGCTCAAAACAGCCCTGTAGTCCCCGCCGCCGTCAACATCTTCAAGGGGCTCAACATCCTCAAGCCGGCCACCGGGTGGAAGATGAGCTACATCGTCATCCTCGCCACGCTCGCCGGCATCATGCTCCTCCTCGAGGCCATCACCTGGGCGTCGTCCTGCGCCAGCGCAAGCGCAACAAGGCCTACGGTGGCCCCAATGGGACCGACGTGCAGCTATGAGCGTCGGGATCAGATCGGATCGGATCGGCATGCAGTTTTGTTGCTGCGATGTTGTGTTTATGAATGTGTTTGAGTGGTTTCGTGTTTTTATCTTTCGTCTTACTGCTTCTGTAGTAGATCTTTCTTCTTCTTCTTTTTCTTCTTCTTCTTCTTCTTCTTCTTCTTCGACTTATTTGGTGGCCATTGTATACATTTCTTTCTTCGAGCTGATGTATGATTACTTTCATTTATATGCATAGTGTATGTATTGTTTCGATTTACATATGGCCCCGTGATTGCTTCTTCATCGATCGATGTCGTGATTTGATCACGGACTAGATAACCCAAGTAGACTTTCGGCCAACGTCGGCTTCAACCAACCATGCATCGGTCAGACGGGAAAAGAGGGGAGTTTTCTAGAGGGGCGCCAACATCACCAACTCATCACCCATAATACGCAACAAAAATAAGGACCCTCTCTTCTTGTCTTGTCTTCCATTTGACAGCTTCATAACCTCATAGGGCCTGGGCTGCACCTGCACGGAGAGTGTGGGGATCGCGAAAACGATGGTTCAAGACGTACTCGAGGCCCTTAGAAAGATTCCAATTTTCCATCCAAAATATGTTGAATAATTGAACATTTTTTCATTGAGTTTGATCTATAAAATAAAAGAAAAGTAGATGAAACGTGATAACCATAATTTATATGATGAGCTTAACAGAGTGATGTAATTAGTCATGACATCGGGTACATAGCAGACAAACATCATATCCATATCAATTGCTAGTATTATAGTATCTAAAAAAAATCATTAATAGAAAGGATAGGAGAACGTATGGCACGGTGGAAGAAGAATTTTTTTTTAGAAAAGGAGAATGACCCACGGCCTCTGCATCTGGGCGATGCATGCGTCCACTTTATTAATTATTCTCACAAGACCTTACAAAGTCATACAATAGTAAGACTGAAGCCACCGTCTAAGCAACAACTGTCGCTACACCTATCCAGTTGATCAAGGGGCGCTGATAGTCTGGGCCTAATATCAAACAGACATCGCAGCCAAACTTAAACATCTAAGACCTGAGGTCCCAACCAGGACGCCTACCTGGTATGGGGCACCTACCAGTCCCGCGCACTCCTCAACCAGGACGCCTACCGGGTATGGGGCTGCCGCAGCCACCTGCCACAAGTCCATCTTCAGAGCTGTACTATTGCATCTACCGTGCCAGGTCTCTCAGCCATCGACGCCACCACGACGCCAGACAGCATCGTCCTCCTGCGCGAGTCCATCCTCCCACATCGAACTCCGAATCTACACTGCGCCACGTCGTCCAGATCCGTCGCCATCAATATATGGATGAAGCACCACTCCACCAAAGAAGTCGTCCGCTGGTCCCGAGAAGCCGAGTGCACCTCCAAGAATGCCGTCCCCAAGGGGGTTACGACACATGATTGCCGCCAACATCCAATCAGCTGATCTAGGGTTTCCCCCGAAGGTATTGAGTGGAGTTGGGAGCTTCACCTCGATGATGCCTTCATGAAGGAAACAATGATAAGGGCATCATCATCACCGCCTCCGGCCATCGGCCGAAGATCAGGTTTTCACCCGGATCCGTCCCAAGAAATCCACCCAACAACCTGTGCACCATCTCGACCACCTTCAAAGCCCCAGATCCAGTCGCCTAGATCTGGCGACCAACCGCAACAACAGTGCCACCGTGGGACCCCCGGCGCACCGGCCACTGCCTGAGTGTGCCACCAATGGAGCCTAGGAGGAGGGCTCCCACCCCGCCTCGCCAAACCACGAGAGCCACCGAGAAGGATCATGCGCGCTCGTCGCCGTCTCTGATCCGAACCAATCCATAGCAGATCGCCGTCACAGATCCGCCTTAGTCAGGGACTGCACCACGCCATGCCGCCGCGGGAAGCCCGAGCTTCACCGGCCTCCACCCTCCAGGGCCGCCGCCCTGGGATCCAGACAGAACTTTGCCGCTGCCACCGGACAAGTTCCGCCGCCGCTGACTGGCCAAGCCGCCGGTCACTGCATGACCATGCGAGCACAGCCAGCCGGCCGACCAACTCCGACGAAGAAGAAGGCCATCACCACCAAGCCTAGGGCCGGCGCTCCAGACATCCTCGTGTCGCAGATCAAGTCTAGGAGCAGTGCCCCGCCGACGGCGATTGAGATCGGTAGCACAACGAATTAGCTCGACATGAGTCAAGGCCAGATCCGCCGTTGCTGGTGCCGTCCTCCCCCGTCGCCGTCGCACCACTTCCGTGTCGCCGCCGATCTGGCCGGAGAGGAACGTCGCCTCCCAACCAGATCGAGATCCAAGGAGAAACCGCCGCCGCCGCCACGCCACAAGGGCTTTGCCCTGTGACGCCCCGGGCGACGGCGGCGGAGGGGAGCGGAAGAGGGGCGAGGCTGTAGGAGGAGGGTGGCGCCGCCGCACGGGGAAAGGACGGGGATGGTGGAAGAAGAATTGGTCGCCATGTAATCGAGCGGTCGTCTGCAGCCACGACGAAGAAAAGCCCACCAGTCGGCAAGATAGCTCATCAAAAACTTGATCGGCCCTCTCTCGTACAAGATCACAAGAGACAATGTTTCAATGTCTCACTTTGCGGTGCACGTCAAGGAGCAAGATGGGAAAGTGGTAGGCAGGGCAATGCTCAGGACATATTTGTGGGATAATTGCACTCCTTTAGTTTCAAAATAAAAGGTGCATTATTTTTTTCTTCCAAAAATCAAACATTTCTATATTTGTTCAACTTTATAGAACAATAATATCAACATCTAAAATGCTCGCCCCGTTCAGAAATATAAGTTGTTCTAATTTTGTTCTAGGATGTATACAGAAAAGTTTTACTGTGTTTATTCACTCATTTTAGTCCATGTCCACTCTATATTGACATATCCAAAACATCTTATATTTGTGAACAGAGGAAATACCAAATAAATAAAATATGAAATCATGAAAAATACCTTTGGAATGATAGTAATCCAATACTTTTTCTACAAATTTGACCAAGGGTGAAAAGTTTGACCTTTGAAAATTATAGTACTTCCTATTTATATTGGATTTTCAAAACAAGTGAAATATGCTTGGAGGGCATGGCAAATCGAACGTTTTTATGTCAATTTGTATTGTCCGCCGATGGCAAATAATGGAAAATCCGCTCAGTTCAGTTTTTTGCTAGGTTTTGTCGTGCTTCCTGAATAAATTTGCTATTCTCATAACAACATAAATTATCATTAAAACATTCGTTATGCCAACGCCCTAACATTGACACAATAAATATTTCTCCTTCATAGTATTTCAGATGGATGTGGTAGTATTTTGGGGACTACCAAAGTATTTTAGTTGTAATGAAACATTGGAGCAACTCCAACACGCCGCTTCAAATGGACGCGTGCTTTCTCCGCTTTTTATCCTTTGTGTCGACCGCCCGCTCGACGTCCGTTCTGTTTGGTTCGGGTTAGCAGTGCGCCCAACACGCCGACCCATATTTTCCCGCGCGGTCGGTTTGTTGTGGTTTTTCAACCAATATACACACATTTTGCATAGTTTCGCAAGTAAACAAATATAGCATAGTTCCACAACCCAAATAAATATATCATAGTTTACAAGTCAAATAACAATTAAATTGTCTCAAATACATTTAAAAAATACATCTATTGGTTGCCAACATGAGCCCACATATGCTCAACCAAATCATCTTGTAGCCGAATGTGAGACGCGTGCCTTCCCTGGACTAGGTAGTCGGCATGGCGGCATCCGACGAGCATGGCGTTATCAGACGAAGGAGCTGGCCGGGGGCGTGGGGGGCAACTTCGTGCTCGCGGCGACATCGGAGTGGGGGAGGGGGGTGGGTGGGAAGCTGTGGTGGCCTGACGGTGTGGTGATGGTGGCGATGACGTGGGAGGTGACGGTGTGCGGGGGAGGTGTGTGGTCGTGGATTACTGGCAGGGGCATCAAAATTGGGCAACGGGGTGGGACGGGCGAAGTCTTGTTGTCGATGGGGGTGGAAGAGAATGGCAGATGTGCCATCGACAGGTGGGCCAGGGGGAGAAGGAGGCGCGCGTCGCGCGCGTCAGCTTCGTATCCGCGCCGTTGCAAATGAGGATCAAATTTGGGCCAGGAATGGGTCGCCAGACGAACGAAAAGCGGACGCGCGTCCGTTTGGATCGACGCGTTGGACCGATTTTTCTGTTCGTGAAGACCCAAACGGATAATGCAACGTTGCAGCTAATGCTCCACTCCACCGGGAGAGTTTTTTCTTTTGTGAGGAAGTTCCTGCTCCACTCCACACTCCACAGACAGCACGCGCTGCTGAAAACCCTCGTCCTCACTCCCCACCGAGGCGATGCCGCCGCCGCCAGCGACGGCCTCAACCTTGGGCAACGGGTCGCGGTGATGAACGAGAAGCTGCTCCACGGGCATGACCTACACGAGATGGATGCGCTCTACCGCCGCTTGCTGAACCGCACCCACCACACCCGCCCCGACCCGCCCGTCTCCGCCGCCGCTCGCCTCTCCGCCCTCCCCCCCGACGACGCTGTCGACCGCGTCAGCCGCCTTCCCGACGCGGTCCTCCGCCACATCGTCTCCCTCCTGCCCGTCAAGGACGCCGCGCGCAGCGCCGCGCTCTCCCACCGCTGGCGCGGGGTCTGGCGCTCCGCCCCGCTCGTCCTCGTCGACGCCGATCTCGCCCCCGCCACCTCCGCCCTGTCCCGCGTGCTCGAGGCGCACCCGGGGCCCTTCCGCTGCGTCCACCTGATCAAGAGCTGCAGGGAGGAGTTCCATTGCCTGCTCACGCACTGGATCGAGCTTCTCGCCGCCAAGGGCATACAGGAACTCGTCATGCTCGACCAATGGGATCCTCCATTCAACGTCGTCCTCCCCTCCACCTTCTTCGGCATGGCCACCCTCACCCGGCTCCACCTCGGCTCCTGGAAGTTCCCGGACACGGCCGGCCTCCCGCGCTCCGCCTCTTTCCCCAAACTCCGTGAGCTCGGGCTCTGCAACATCCTTGTAGAGAGCAGGGATTTGGACTTCATCCTCGACAGGAGCCCCGTGCGCACAACCCATATCCTGACCGCATATCCACCAGGATGTCGCATCAACCAGGCCCACACACCTGCCCATTTTGCAGTGTATTCCATGTATAAGAGCTGCCAACTGGATGTATGGACATGTTAAGGGCCTCTTTGATTCGTAGGATTTTGAAAACGTAGGAATAGAAAAAGTATAGGATTGGAGTGGCATGTCCACTTGAATCCCATAGGATTAGCAACCAGTGTTTGATGGCACAGGAAAAATAAAAAAATTGTAAAAAGAGGTTGGAGTGGATGTTGGATTTCCTATGAAATGTAGTACAAAAGATTCCACAGAAAAAAAATTATGGGATTCAATCCTATGAATCAAAGGACCAACATAAGAAAAAATCCTAAGGATTTCAATGCTCCAATAATCCTATAAAATTCCTTTAAATCAAAGCAGCCCTAAATAGATTGTACTTTCGCCGGATTGGACAGCAGCTGGGTCCCACACTATAGATTCCCCTGCACATGCATCCTCGTTCGCCCATTGCACATGGCCTTGTTGCATAATTAACAAAAAGTGCTGCGCTCTCCGGCTCGCAAACTAAATGCCATCCAGTTCTATGCTATTCTTAACCAAAGTTCTGCATGGGCATGTCGGAAATTCACCGGCGCGGACGAGCTCGCGCGCTATCGGTATCTAGAGGCGTTCGTTTCCATCGAGATGCGTAATTTTTGATGTGGGACCGATGGGTGGTTAGGGGAGTTAATGTGTGTGCGTGACGGGCACTGACGCCGTGGGAGACGGTGTTTGTGGCCGACCGCAGATGGGTTTGACGGCGATCTAGCGACGGGTCGTTACTTTCCTGTTATCACTGGAACGGGACGTGATGGCTGGCCGGCCAGATGTTTTTAACCCAGCCCACAGGTACGTTGTTCTGTTCCCCATTCGATCCCCAAATCGAGAGAAGAAACCTTAGCGGCGCAGCAATGTTTCCTTTAGCTTGTCACAAAATCGGAGCAGAGAGATCAGTTAGGTCGAAGAAATGGAAGATCCAGGTGCTGATCCAGATCCAGGAGCAGGTGGGAGGAGAAGGTGCAGGTGCTGGTTTCGATCCATGGTCCGCCTTGCAGGAGGCGGTGGCGTGATCCGGTGGAGCCCCAACTCTGGTGCGCGACGCCCAAACCCTAGGGCCGGCGCCTCCACCTCTCTCCTCCTCCTCATCTCCTTGCGCGTAGGTATCTTCCTCCCTCCCCCGCCACTGCCACTCCATGTGCCTGCTCGTTGCTGATCCGTGCGTGCTCTGCGAATCCTTTCGTCTGCAGAAGGGTGGTTGGGGTTTCTGTAGGGGCAAGGAGAGATCTGCGATGCGCGCATCGCCGACCAGCGATGGCTTCGTGGACTGGCTGCCGGAGATTGCCGAGGCCACCTGTGGGAAGGAAAGCCTCATCTTCCAGTACAGCCTCAGCCAGCTGAGGTCTCATCCTTACTTCCTCCTTCAAAAGTCATCTCATGTACTACCTTCTTGATTCCTCAAACGTCATTTGCTAAGCCAAATAACATAGTAGTATACTAGAAGAAAGGTACTTTTCGTGGATCTAGAATTTTTTCACCGGATTATGACTTGAGACTAGACCTCTGAATTTATCTCTGTAAGTACGCTTCAGTATAAAAGAAAAGGGTACACAAACATTTCCATGTACCAAAACAATAATATGTAGTAGATAGTTTATCAAAAAGGCTGCTATGATGTGTAAAATATATACCAGGTCTTAGTCAACCGGCTAGCAACTGCAGCAACAGGGGTCGCTCATCTAAAAATAAATTAAATCATTAGTTTTTATGCGTGATGATTTTTTGTATGACCAGATTATCTTTACTGGCGATTACCTTAGGTTGTAAAAATCATATGCAATTTTTAATCTTAATCCACACTTTCAACTTCCAAATATGATGTCTGCCAAACACTGGCCCAATATTTGAGATATCGCAGCAGCGTTTAGCTGTAGAGATATCACGGTTGCATGTTTGTAGCTTCTATGGTCTCCATCAGGATTTTCAGAACTTTTGGGGGAAAGTGGCAGTTCCATCCAAATTGATTAGGTCAGAATCGTGGGTGAATTGATATTTTTATTCAATTCGATGGGAATAGCTATGCACATGTAAAGTTCTAAATCTCCAACTTACTATGTCTTTGTTTTCTGAGATTTTTATACTTCCACCTTTAATTGGTTCTCGCTACTCAGGTTTGCCCTTAGTTTTTCGATCTACGCAATCTCAATCTTCAGAGAGATTCGGAAATCTTCATCAGCAAGTGACCCTTGCTGAAACAATGATATAGGAGTTAGTGAACATAAGGAGGTAACTCATGTTTCTCTGAAACTTCCAAGAAACCGCAAAACAAAATGTTACCTTTAGCTACCAAGAAACCGAGCCTAATCGAGTCACATCACCGCAGTCCGAGAGATTAGTATCTTCTTTCCCCAAATATACAGTTTATATCCACTGAATTTTGCATGCTATTGCAGCTAGTCAGTCACACTAGCCCTGTTTTAGCTCGATTTGGTTCACAAGACATACACCAATCTTGCTGCCACCGCCAGGAATTCGACTTAATTTCTGAAGTACTAAGTATTCAGTTAATGTATACGTCACTCTTCGCTAATTATACTTGGATTGTTGCTAGGTCGAAGAAGAAACTGGTATAAATTTAAATCTAGAGGGCATGGTTGATCTTACTGCTTCGCCGGAACCTGCTACTGGGTGCAGAATGCTACCATCACCGGTAAGTGGCCTGCATTCCCTTCAGTTCACAACTAAGGCATAACTTCTGTTTCAAAAAATAATAACATAACTTGACTCAGATTGGCTTCCGTGCACTGGGCAGTCCTGATGATAACATTTGATATACGTAGTTTGGGTTCCTTGCCTCATTATACCCATATGTTTTTGTTGAGAATCACACGCAGCACAAAAAAGCAGAAGACAGACGGATGAATTCAGTTCGCAATAACTTTACAGATCTGTAATAATCCTGCTTGGAAATATAGCAAAGTGTACTGCATAGCAATTTTGTCATGTGATTCAGCAAAACTTCTATAAATGGGATGTTCATTTGGCATCATATACCTGGAATGGAAAAGTTCTCTTGATCCATGCTGACGCAATTTCACCACCTGTTCTAAGAACTTACACTTGCTCCTGGTTGTGCAATACCTCGACTAAACATCTTCCTCTTTTTACCAGGGTGACTGACGAAGAGATTTGCATGTTCCTTTATAGGGGGCACGTGGACGAGGAGACTATTAGGCTCTCCAAGGGAAGGAAACGGGCCTGTGGGACCATGGCGAGCTGATCAAGCTGCGTGTGGTCCCCTATGGCCAGCTCTGGCGCACGACGTCAGATGCAAAGGCGCTCTCGGCAATAGCTCTGTACGAGATGGGTGCCAATAGACTGCATAAAGCTTCATCAGTTATACTCATCCTTCGTCTAGGGAACTTGCATGTTCAGCAAGCATGTCCTAAAGACAAAGGATATTCTCCTCTCACTTGGATGACACGGATGCTCTAGAACACCCTAAGTCCCAGATTTCCAGCTCTATATCCCAAGGAGATTTTCTGCATCCATGCACATCCAGGGACATGTTCTAGCAGGCTTCTCCAAGAGAATCAAATTTTGTCCCCATAGTAGGAACTACGACAGTGTCAGTTTTTTTTGCTCTGCATAGCTTCTTAGTGTTGCTTCCAAAGCACTCATCCTGTCAGCGCATGGGTGGCGCTCGCTAGATGAACTTCTGACTCGCATTCTGCATCAATTGGATTAAATTTCTTAGGCCTCATCGTTGAATGCAGTGTTTAATTACATGTGATACACGGCTGAATTTGAATATCCGACAGTTCGTCTTAAGATAACGCAAGAACAGGTCATCTGCACATATAATGCTAACTGAAGATTTGGCAAACTACTGTACCTCTTCCTCCAGCCTGGGGCTTCAGGGGTGTCTTTGCCCGTAGAATGCTCAGATGCTGCTGCAGACAAGGCAATCGCATCGCAATTACTGTTGACCGGAGCGTCTCCCACATCACCAATGCTGGACTCAGCAACCAAGGGTTGTGCGGCAGCGAGATCAGCTGCTAAACGTGTACCTGTCGACGGGAAGAGAAACTGGTAGCGGAAAAGTGTACATGTCGACGGGATCTGACAAAAACTCGACTTCAACACCTCCGGCGGCCGACATCTGCATGGCCATGAGCTCCTGCTCTGTAGGCGGCTATGGGAGAAGGAAGATATATTTCTTTTACTAGTCAGCGACGCCAAGACGACCATGAGCCCAAACATGGGTACCCATTTACTTTTCAGAGTTGGGCACCCAAGTACCCTTTCGGAGGACGCCGTCTCAATAACGGAAGTTGACGGCGGCATTCGGTTATGGGCCGCTCCGACATTCATGTTCCAACGGAACAACACGAAGCTGAGCCGCTACTTTCAGGTTAGTTTGAACGGTGGAGCACCTGTACTCGACGTCAATGCACACCATAGCTACGCGTCATGGAGTCGTTCGTCCAGCTAGCGGGAGCGCACGAGCTCGTCCACACCGCCGCCGTTCTCATGGGCATGTACTCCATCCTTCTACATGAGTTCGATAGATGCAGCCTCCCCCAGTTGGTGCTTTCCCCACTTTCCCCAGTGCACCAATAGTTTGCAGTTAATTATTAGGCCTAATTTTTTTTACCTCTACGTCATGTTTGCAGTTAATTATTTCACTGGAGTCATATGAAACGAAAATTAAGCCATCGCTGCTTGTTTTAAATCGGTCCATATTGCAACCGGTTAATAAAAGAGAGAGAAGTACATATTACTACTATGAATGAACTATCGAAACGGGCAAGTTTTAACCATGTCCTCTAGTCAAACTAGTTTTTGATGAGTTGCAGTGGTTTTGACCGTTCGACACCTAGTCAGTCGCTGAGTTAGATGCCATGCACAAAACTGAATGTGTCCAATTCTTTTTGGAAAAAAAAAACAATAAAATCAACATTAACATGGTGACCATATGGAGAAAGTTTCAAATTTTATTGTAAAACATATTAAAATCCACTAGAAAAATACATATTCAACCCCCTTGTATTCAGCAAAATACATATACAACAAAAAAAAACAAAAAGTACAGTTGATGTAGTACCATTAGCGTGGCCCACCAAATTGTCAGCCATGCATGGTTTTCGACCCTCTTATGAGGGGTTCGCATGTATATATGGATGTATTAAAACAGATGCGGGGCCGAGGCCTATAGATTTCTGACACTAGGTTATGAATTCATCGCACTTATATATTAAAACACGAAAGCACCCGGCATGCTATATTAAAGTTTGTCGTTCAAAGATATATCCTTGTGCAATCACTCAATGAATTACGCATCGGGTATGTTTGGTTAAAGTTCATTAATTTAGTGGGCGTTTATCTTTGTGCAATCGTCCAATGGTTTCAATAAAGTCCGCCATGTTTTAACAAGAAAGCACCGGGCACGCTATAATGAAGTTTGTCATGCGGGGATTTATTCTAGTGCAATTGCCCGATGAATTATGAAAAGTCCTTCATGTTCGTACACGAACGCACCAGGTATGCTGGATTAAAGTTTATTAAGTGGGGGTCTATCTTTGTGGAATCGCCCAGTGCTTTCTGTAAAGTCCTTCGTGTTTGAACACGAAAGCAGCGGCCATGCTATATTAAAGTTTGTCATTCGGGGATCTATCCTTGTGCAATTGCCCAGTGAATTATGTAGAGTCCTTCATGTTTGTACATGAACGCATCGGGTATGCTAGATTAAAGTTCATTAAGTGGGGGTTTATCTTTGTGCAATCGCCCGATGCTTTCAGTAAAGTCCTTCGTGTTTGAACACGAAAGCACCGGGCATGCTATATTAAAATTTGTCATTCGGGGATCTATCCTTGTGCAATCGCCCAGTGAATTATGTAAAGTCCTTCATGTCTGTACATGAATGCACTAGGTATGTTGGATTAAAGTTAATTAAGTAGGGGGTCTATCTTTGTGCAATCGCCTGGTGCTTTCTAAAGTCCTTCGTGTTTGAACACGAAAGCACCGGGCATATGCTATATTGAAGTTTTTCATGCGGGGATCTATCCTTGTGCAATTGCCCAATGAATTATGTAAAGTCCTTCATTTTCGTACACGAACGCACCGGGTATGCTAGATTAAAGTTCATTAATTGGGGGTCTATCTTTGTGCAAACGCCCCGTGCCTTCAGTAAAGTCTTCGTGTTAGAACACGAAAGCACCACAAGAGTAATACTCGGTAAAGTCCTTCATCTTGATCCACAAGAGTAATACAAGTGGCAAACGAAAGTTCATTTGCATGGACTAAAATCCTCGTTAAAGTACTTCTACTCGAGTTACATGAGCACCATCCATGTAAATGAATTTTTTTATATTCAGAGTGTTTAGACCCTTCATCTCGAATCACGTGAGCATCAGTTCTTGGTTTACTTTTGGTAGAATTTATATGCATTCGGCGTACCTCTTTCTAAAGTGTTTCCTCTCGAATCACATCAGTACTAGTTGTATTGAAGATCGAGATCATGTCCATTTATTAGAACTAATTGTTGAAGTCCTTCATCCCGATTCACACGAGTACTATGAGTGGCAAACGAAAGTTTGTGTGCATGGACAATAATCCTCGTTAAAGTCCTTCTACTCGAGTCACATGAGCACCATCCATTCAGATTGTCGTAAACCCTTCATCTCGAATCACACGAGCCTCGTGGCACACGAAAGTTATGTGCAAAGTTTTGAACTACTCGGTAAAGTCCTTCATCTTGATTACCAAGAGTAGTATAAGTGGCAAACGAAAGTGCGTGTGCATGGACTGCAATAATCGTTAAAGTACTTCTACTCGAGTCACATGAGCACCATCCATGTATATGAAAAGTTTTATATTTAGATTGTTGTGAACCCTTTATCTCGAGTCACACGAGCCTCGTGGCACACGATAGTTTTGTGCAAAGTCTTGAACTACTCGGTAAAGTCCTTCATCTTGATCCACAAGAGTAATACAAGTGGCAAACGGAAGTTCGTGTGCATGGACTAAACTCCTCGTTAAAGTACTTCTACTTGAGTTACATGAGCACCATCCATGTAAATGAAAAGTTTTATATCCAAAGTGTTTAAACCCTTCATCTCAAATTACATGAGCATCAATTCTTGGTTTACTTTTGGTAGAATTTATATGCATTCGGCGTACCTCTTTCTAAAGTGTTTCCTCTCGAATCACATCAGTACTAGTTGTGTTGAAGATCGAGATCATGTCCATTTATTAGAACTAATTGTTGAAGTCCTTCATCTCAATTCACACGAGTACTATGAGTGGCAAACGAAAGTTCGTGTGCATGGACAATAATCCTCGTTAAAGTCCTTCTACTAAGTCACATGAGCACCATCGCGCCTGACTGCGGTTTTGGCGGATGGTGGCGGCGTCTCTGACGTTGTTTCCTTCTCGAGGCATCATCGTTACAGGTCATGTCAACCTGATCGCGAGGTTCCACGGGGAACCCTAGATCTGAGTCTACCGGATCGGATGATGACGATGTTTCGATTCCGTTCTCCCTCCCGGGGGCATCGTTTTGGACCAAGTGCTAGCTGGAGGGGACAAGAGGAGGAGCGGTGTGGCATCTGACACGTCGACAACGGCGGGTCTCAGCGGCATGGAGCAGCAGGGTCTCGCCGATGCAGCAGTACAGTACTAAAGATTGGTGGCAGGTGGCTGTGGTGGCCTCATACCGGCAGGCGTCCTGGTTGAGGAGTGCACCGGACTGGTGGGTGCCCCATACCCGGCAGGCGTCCTGGTTGGGACCTCAGGTCTTAGATGTTTGGTTTGGCTGCGAGGTCTGTTTGGTATTAGGCCCAGACTATCAGCATCCCTTCATCAACTGGATAGGACTAGCGACATATGTCGCCTAGACGGTGGCTTTAGCCTTACTGTTGTATGACTTTGTAAGGTCTTGTATGAATAATTAATAAAGTGGTTGCATGCATCTTCCAGATGCAGAGGCCGGGGGTCCTCCTCCTTTTCGAAAAAAAACATGAGCACCATCCATGTATATGAAAAGTTTTAATTTAGATTGTCGTGAACCCTTCATCTCGAGTCACACGAGCCTCGTGGCACACGATAGTTTGGTGCAAAGTCTTGAACTACTCGGTAAAGTCCTTCATCTTGATCCACAAGAATAACACAAGTGGCAAACGAAAGTTCGTGTGCATGGACTAAAATCCTCGTTAAAGTACTTCTACTTGAGTTACATGAGCACCATCCATGTAAATGAAAAGTTTTATATTCAGAGTGTTTAAACCCTTCATCTCGAATCACATGAGCATCAGTTCTTGGTTTACTTTTGGTAGAATTTATATGCATTCGGCGTACCTCTTTCTAAAGTGTTTCCTCTCGAATCACATCAGTACTAGTTGTGTTGAAGATCGAGATCATGTCCATTTATTAGAACTAATTGTTGAAGTCCTTCATTTTGATTCACACGAGTACTATGAGTGGCAAACGAAAGTTCGTGTGTATGGACAATAATCCTCGTTAAAGTCCTTCTACTCGAGTCACATGAGCACCATCCATGGCAGATCAAGGAAACTATGTAGAATCAAATGTTGGTAGAGCATCATACTAAGATCAACTAAAAAACATATAAACATTTGTCAAAAATGAACAACCTAGTAGGAATTTCGATTGCACTTTGTACTCACATCAGTACAATGGCAAAACTTTACACGTCCTTGTAACTTGCCAATTTTACATGTCTTAACAGCGCATCGAGACATTCGCTACCAAAAAAACACAAGCCAGGCATAAAATGATCCTACTTGTTCCCTGGATACATAAATCTTCATATTTCTTAACAGCGCATCGAGACATTCGCTACCAAAAAAACACAAGCCAGGCATAAAAACATATTCTGTGGCCAGTGCTATCTCCAACATAATATTTTCATTGGAAGACACCGAACAAACTTCCGGAGTAGGTATTTATCTTGCTTTTTGCAGGACATGCCATTTGCACCATCTGTGTGTGGTATCAGGCCACTGGGAGGATATAGCCTTCTCCATTGCACGGGCTTGGTCTGTGAAAATTGAAGAAACCACTTTATCGGTGAGGTGTATGCAGGGAGATATAGCAGTTCAGTAAATGGCATGATGACAACATTATGCTTTTAAATTACCTGTCAGTATTGTTCTTGGAGCCTTCCCTCCCATCAAGGACACAAATTCCTTGAACACCCACTCAAAGGTCTTCGTAGTTTCATCGCGAAGCAATACTCCCCCAAATATGATGCTCTGGAAGTGATTGTAGACACCAACAAAAAATCCGAATGGCATGTCGTACTGGTTGGTACGATATGTTGTGTCAAGGTTATTGCGTCTCCGAAGAATTTGTACTGGTGGAGGCTCTTACCATCTGTCCACATCAGTGCTCTGGTTTTGCTCTCTTCATCCACAAGCACACTATCAACAAAATTTGGATTCTTCCCTTTCAGATCAGAAAAGAGCTGAATTGTCTTCCTGATGTCATCATCTCCTTGTTGCTGATTCATCCTGTTGCACAGATAACGCAGAGACCTCTTGTTAAAGGGCAAGTTTTCCATATCTCCAAAAAAGCTTACAATCACACCGAAAGTCTTGCAAGTGTATAGGTTGTAGAAGTCGTAAGCTTCGTCCAAAGAATCAAATTCCTGGCTGATCTCCGGCTTGATGACGATACCTGACTTCTTATCTGCATAATTTCTCATGGCTTTCCCCAAAGCACTTTTCCTTCCCGATAATGAGGCGCGGCAGTCGGATATCTTCCCAAGTCGGACCCTACATATGTTTGAGATGTTAACCGCAATTCGAATGATAACAACCTCTGTCTAATATGTAACAACCAATTGCTCCAAAATAATGAACCGTGTAGCCTGCAAATTTGACAATATAAAAGCCTAATAAAAAGGCGACAAAGTCTGACTATCAAATGAACTATAAACAATAGACGAGTTTATGATTCCTTGACACAAATCAGAATTTGGATCATATACTGCACCCCAGATAGACAAACTGTTAACAGAAAAAAATCTGAACCCTATCAAGCTCTTCCTCCTGTTCCTGTATATGTCCATGATAAAAACTGAAGTGGTGATGCTCCCCTAATGTTGGTGATAAAGAGTAAAATGCTGATGCTCCCCTAATTATTTTAGGTGCAGTCAAATCTTCATCAAACTATCAACTTTACTGAAATATCAGGCTGCCTAGAATGCTCAGATGTTAAAAAAAGCGAACTAATGTACTGAAAATGAGAAACTGAACATGCGTCATTGATCTATCTAAATTCAGGCTGACCAGAATGCTCAACTCAGAATGAGAAACTGAACTACTTTATTGATAAAACATTACTAGTTGGCTGAAAGTTGTATCTCAGATTGGGGATAGTACCAAAGTTTTAAATAGCGCGCTAAGCCTCTTAGCGGCGGACCTCTTCTAAATGCTATAGCGTGCTATAGCGGAGCTATAGCGAGCTATTTAAAATGTTTGCTCAAGTGTTTGAACAAAAGACTCTTAGCGCGAGACCTTTTCTAAACGCTATAGCGTGCTATAGCGGAGCTTTAGCGGGCTATTTAAAACCATGGATAGTACCTTTGAGGTCACGGACTTGGAGTGCACCCGGATTAAGATTGGGGCTCTTTGTGACTGTCGGTGCTGTCAATATCTGGGACATTGAAAAATTCGTCCGTGGCTTCATGAACTTGAGATGCAGAACTTGAGGAAGGAGAATCAGTATCTTCATCTTCCCCTCCATCCCCGCACTCGTCGCCGCCCTGCCCTTCCTCTAGTCCTCCCAGATCTGGAACCGCATCGACATCGACCGGCTGGGAACAGAAGCTGCACATGAACTGGAGAAGGTGAAGATCCACGGAGAAGACAAAGGAAGAAGAAGAATATCTTGTGAGAGGAGATACCTGAACATGAGATCCATGAAAATGACTCCCCATCGCGATTCATCGACGAATCGTAAGGAAATCTCGAGATCCAGGTGCTGCAATGGGGAGGGCGTGGTTCCGCCGGTGGATGGAGCTGCGTCTGCCTGATGAGATTCGAAATTTGAACTGCGTCCGGCTTGGTGGATGGGGCAGCTTGGTCACGGGGGTAGTGGACGGGGGAGTAGGCGAGTACGGGCTAGACGCGACGCGAGCGTAGGCAGGAGCCAGATAGGATAGGACATGTATTCGCTTCGTATTGCGCCCAGAAAACTGAAATCGCCAAATCCGGGTGGAGCCATGTGGGCCAGGCTCGCGCGGATTCACAGGGGGCAGCAACGGCTCCGATACTGGTTGGCTGGTTGCGCGCGCAACCAGTTGGGAATAGCCTTATTCGGCAATCGCCCGCAGCCACGACCAAGAAAAGCCCAGCAGTCGCGCGAGAGACCTCCAAAAAAACTTTCGCCCCTCTCTCGTACAAGATCACAAAAGACAATGTTCCCCTCTCTCGTACAAGATCACAAAAGACAATGTTTTATAGACTTACGTCTAGAAGCGAGATGAAAAAGCGGTAGGCAGTGCAACGCTGAGGACATCTTTGTGGGCTAATTGTAGTCCTTTTGTTTCAAAATAAAAGGTACATTGATTATTTTTAAAGTCAATCATTTCTATGTTTAATCAAGCTAAAAATAATATCAACATCTAAAATGCTCTTCCCGTTCACAAATGTAAGTTGTTTTAATTTTGTTCTGAATAGCATGTATACAGAAAAGTTTTAGCATGTTTGTTCACTCATTTTAGTTCGTGTGTAGTCAGTATTAAGATATCCAAAATACTATATTTGTGAAAAGAGGGAATACCAAATAAATAAAATATGAAATCATGAAAAGTACCTTTTGGAATGATAGCAAGCCAATACTTTTTCTACAAATTTGACCAAGCATGAAAAGTTTGACTTTCAAAATTATAGTACATCCTATATTTTATATTGCATTTTCAAAACAAGTGAAGTTCGCTGGGAGGGCGAGACAAATCAAACGTTTTCATGCCAATTTGTATTGTCCGTGGATGGCAAATTTCTTTAGTATGAATGAAAAATCCTCCCAGTTCAGTTTTTTCGCTAGGTTTTGTCGTGCTTGCTAAAGAAATTTGCCATTAATTCTCATGACAACATAAATTATCGTAAAAAACATTCCTCTTTTATACTCTCCCCTTCGGAATTACTCGTCCAAAAAATGAATGTATCTAGATGTATTTTAGTTGTAGATACATTCATTTTTATGACAAGTAATTCCGAACGGAGGAGGGAGTATTATTTTAGATGGATGAGGTAGTATTTTGGGGACTACCAAAGTATTTTAGTTGTAATGAAACATTGGAGCAACTCCAACACGTCGATTCAAATGGACGCGTGCTTTCTACGCTTTTTATCTGTTTGTGTCGGCCACCCGCTCGGCGTCCGTCCTGTTTGGTTCGGGTTAGCAGTGCGCCCAACACGCCGACCCATATTTTCCCGCGCGATTGGGTTGTTGTGGTTTTTCAACCAATATACACACATTTTGTATAGTTTCGCAAGCAAACAAATATAGCATAGTTCCACAACCCAAATAAATATATCATAGTTTACAAGTCAAATAGCAATTAAATTGTCTCAAATACATTTAAAAAAAAGATACATCTATTGGTTGCCAACACGAGCCCACATATGCTCAACCAAATCATCTTGTAGCCGAATGTGAGACGCGTGCCTTCCCTGGACTAGGTAGTCGGCATGGCGGCATCCGACGAGCATGGCGTTATCAGACGAAGGAGCTGGCCGGGGGCGTGGGGGGCAACTTCGTGCTCGTGGCGACATCAGAGTGGGGGGGGAGCTGTGGTGGCCTGACGGTGTGGTGATGGTGGCGACGACGTGGGAGGTGACGGTGTGCGGGGGAGGTGTGTGGTCGCGGACTACTGACAGGGGCATCAAAATTGGGCGACGGGGTGGGACGGGCGAGGTCTTGTTATCGATGGGGGTGGAAGAGAATGACAAATGTGCCATCGACTGGTGGGCCAGGGGGAGAAGGAGGCGCGCGTCGCGTCCGCTTCGTATCCGCGCCGTTGCAAATGAGGATCAAATTTGGGCCAGAAATGGGTCGCCAGACGAACGAAAAGCGGACGCGCATCCGTTTGAATCGACGCGTTGAACCGACTTTTCTGTTCGTGAAGACCCAAACGGATAATGCAACATTGCAACCACCGGGAGAGTTTTTTCTTTTGTGAGGAAGTTCCTGCTCCACTCCACGCTCCACAGACAGCACGCACTGCTGAAAACCCTCGTCCTCACTCCCCACCGAGGCGATGCCGCCGCCGCCGGCGACGGCCTCAACCTTGGGCAACATAGGGGTCACGGTGATGAACGAAAAGCTGCTGCACGGGCATGACCTACACGAGATGGATGTGCTGTACCGCCGCTTGCTGAACCGCACC
>NC_041387.1:545642590-545658519 GCF_002162155.2 Triticum dicoccoides | reverse complement strand
CCACATCGTCTCCCTCCTGCCCGTCAAGGACGCCGCGCGCAGCGCCGCGCTCTCCCACCGCTGGCGCGGGGTCTGGCGCTCCGCCCCGCTCGTCCTCGTCGACGCCGATCTCGCTGTTGGGGACGTAGCAGAAATTCAAAATTTTCCTACGCATCACCAAGATCTATCTATGGAGAAACCAGCTACGAGTAGAAGGAGAGTGCATCTACATACCCTTGTAGATCGCTAAGCGGAAGCGTTCAAGAGAACGGGGTTGAAGGAGTCGTACTCGTCGTGATTCAAATCATCGATGATCCAGTGCCGAACGCACGGCACCTCCGCGTTCAACACACGTACAGCCCGGTGACGTCTCCCACGCCTTGATCCAGCAAGGAGAGAGGGAGAGGTTGAGGAAGACTCCATCCAACAGCAGCACAACGGCGTGGTGGTGATGGAGGAGCGTGGCAATCCAGCAGGGCTTCGCCAAGCACCACGGGAGAGGACGACAACTTGGGAGAGGGGGAGGGCTGCGCCAGAACTTCGTCTTGAAGCTCCCATGCGCCTCCCCACTATATATAGGGGTGGAGGGGCTGGTTTCTTGCCCTCCAAGTCCATTGGGGCGTTGGCCAAGGTGGGAGGAAAGAAATCCCATTATTTCCTTCCCCACCGATTGTTATCCCCCCTTTTTAGGGATCTTGATCTTATCCCTTCGGGATATGATCTTATTCCTTCTAAGGGGGGATCTTGGTGCGCCTTGACCAGGGGTGTGGGGCCTTGCCCCCACTACCCACGTTCATGTGGGTCCCCCCATGCAGGTGGGCCCCACTCCGGAACCTTCTAGAACCTTCCCGGTACAATACCGAAAAATCCCAAACATTTTCCGGTGGCCAAAATAGGACTTCCCATATATAAATCTTTACCTCCGGACCATTCCGGAACTCCTCGTGACGTCCGGGATCTCACCTGGGACTCCGAACAACATTCGGTAACCACATACAAACTTCCTTTATAACCCTAGCGTCATCGAACCTTAAGTGTGTAGACCCTACGGGTTCGGGAGACATGCAGACATGACCGAGACGTTCTCCGGTCAATAACCAACAGCGGGATCTGGATACCCATGATGGCTCCCACATGTTCCACGATGATCTCGTCGGATGAACCACGATGTCAAGGACTTAATCAATCCCGTATTCAATTCCCTTTGTCTATCGGTATGTTACTTGCCCGAGATTCGATCGTCGGTATCCAATACCTTGTTCAATCTCGTTACCGACAAGTCACTTTACTCGTTCCGTAACACATCATCCCGTGATCAACTCCTTGGTCACATTGCGCATATGATGATGTCCTACCGAGTGGGCCCAGAGATACCTCTCCGTTTACACGGAGTGACAAATCCCAGTCTCGATCCGCATAAAACAATAGATACTTTCGGAGATACCTGTAGTGCACCTTTATAGTCACCCAGTTACGTTGTGACGTTTGATACACCCAAAGCACTCCTATGGTATCCAGGAGTTACACGCTCTCATGGTCAAAGGAAGAGATACTTGACATTGGCAAAGCTCTAGCAAACGAACTACACGATCTTTGTGCTAGGCTTAGGATTGGGTCTTGTCCATCACATCATTCTCCTAATGATGTGATCCCGTTATCAATGACATCCAATGTCCATAGCCAGGAAACATTGACTATCTGTTGATCACAACGAGCTAGTCAACTAGAGGCTCACTAGGGACATATTGTGGTCTATGTATTCACACGTGTATTACGATTTCCGGATAATACAGTTATAGCATGAATAAAAGACAATTATCATGAACAAGGAAATATAATAATAACACTTTTATTATTGCCTCTAGGGCATATTTCCAACAGTCTCCCAGTTGCACTAGAGTCAATAATCTAGTTCACATTGCCATGTGATTAACACTCACAGGTCACATCGCCATGTGACTAATACCCAAGAGTTTTAGGTTTGATCATGTTGCTTGTGAGAGAGGTTTTAGTCAACGGGTCCGAACCTTTCAGATCCGTGTGTGCTTTACAAATCTCTATGTCATCTCCTAGATGTAGCTACCACGCTCTATTTGGAGCTATTCCAAATAACTGTTCTACTTGGAGCTATTCTAAATTGTTGCCCCATAATACGTATCCGGTATCTCTTCTTAGAGCTATCCGGATAGGTGTTAAGCTTGCATCGACGTAACCTTTACGACGAACTCTTTTACCACCTCCATAATCGAGAAAATTCCTTAGTCCACTAGTTACCAAGGATAACTTTGACCGCTGTCTGTGATCCATTCATGGATCACTCTTGTACCCCTTGACTGACTCATGGCAAGGCACTCTTCAGGTGAGGTACACAGCATAGCATACTGTAGAGCCTATGTCTTAAGCATAGGGGACGACCTTCGTCCTTTCTCTCTATTCTGCCGAGGTCGAGCTTTAAGTCTTAACTTCGTACCTTACAACTCAGGCAAGAACTCCTTCTTTGACTGGTCCATCTTGAACACCTTCAAGATCATGTCAAGGTATGTGCTCATTTGAAAGTATTATTAAGCATTTTGATCTATCCTTATAGATCTTGATGCTCAATGTTCAAGTAGCTTAATCCAGGCTTTCCATTGAAAAACACTTTCAAAATAACCCTATATGCTTTCCAGAAATTCTACGTCATTTCTGATCAACAATATGTCAACAACATATACTCATCAGAAATTCTATAGTGCTCCCACTCACTTCTTTGGAAATACAAGTTTCTCGTAAACTTTGTACAAACCCAAAATCTTTGATCATCATCAAAGCACACATTCCAACTCCGAGATGCTCACTCCAGTCCTTAGAAGGATTGCTGGAGCTTTGCATACTTATTAGCATCTTTTGGGATTGACAAAACCTTCCGGTTGTATCACATACAACCTTTCCTCAAGTATAACGTCAAGGAAACAATGTTTTGACATCCTATCTGCAAGATTTCATCAATCATGCAGTAACTGCTAATCCAATTCCAACAGACTCTTAGCATCGCTACGAGTGAGAAAACCTCACCGTAATCAACTCCTTGAACTTGTCGGAAAATATCTTAACGACAAGTCGAGCTTTCTTAATGGTAATTCTTACCATCATTGTCTGTCTTCCTTTTAAAATCCATCCGTACCCAATGGCCTTACGACCATCAAGTATTTCTTCCAAAGTCATGGATCCGTTCTCGGATTTTATGGCCTCGAGCCATTTATCGGAATTCGGGCCCACCATTGCTTCTCCATAGCTCGTAGGTTCATTGTTGTCCAGCAACATGACTTCCAAGACAGGATTACGTACCACTCTGATGTAGTACGTATCCTTGTCATCCCACGAGGTTTGGTAGTGACTTGATCCGAAGTTTCATGATCAACATCACAAGCTTCCACTTCAATTGGTGTAGGTGCCACAGGAACAACTTCCTGTGCCCTGCCACACACTAGTTGAAGAGACGGTTCAATAACCTCATCAAGTTTCCACCATCCTCCCACTCAATTCTTTTGAGAGAAACTTTTCCTCGAGAAAGGACCCGATTCAAGAAACAATCCATATTGCTTTCGGATCTGAATTAGGAGGTATACCCAACTGTTTTGGGTTTCCTATGAAGATGCATTTTATCCACTTTGGGTTCGAGCTTATCAACCTGAAACTTTTTCATATAAGCGTCGCAGCCCCAAACTTTTAAGAAACGACAACTTAGGTTTCTCTAAACCATAATTCATACGGTGTCATCTCAACGGAATTACGTGGTGCCCTATTTAAAGTGAATGTGGTTGTCTCTAATGCCTAACCCATGGACAATAGTGGTAATTCGATAAGAGACATCATGGTATGCATCATATCCAATAGGGTGCAGTTATGATGTTCAGACACACCATCACACTATGGTGTTCCAGGCGGTATTAATTGCGAAACAATTTCCACAATGTCTTAATTGTGTGCCAAAACTCGTAACTCAGATACTCATCTCTATGATCTTATCATAGACATTTTATCCTCTTGTCACGATGATCTTCAACTTTACTCTGAAATTACTTGAACCATTCAATAATTCAGACTTGTGTTTCATCAAGTAAATATATTCAACATCTACTCGAATCATCTGTGAAGTAAGAACATAATGATATTCACTGCATGCCTCAGCACTCATTGGACTACACACATCAAAATGTGTTACTTCCAACAAGTTGCTATCTTGTTCCATCTTACTGAAACCGAGGCTTTTCAGTCATCTTGCCCATGTGGTATGATTTGCATATCTCAAGTGATTCAAAATCAAGTGAGTTCAAACGGTCCATTTGCATGGAGTTTCTTCATGCATATATACCAATAGACATGGTTCGCATGTCTCAAACTTTTCAAAAATGAGTAAGTCCAAAGATCCATCAACATGGAGCTTCTTCATGCATTTTATACCGATATGACTTACGTGGCAGTGCCACAAATAGGTGGTACTATCATTACTATCTTTTGGCATGAACATGTGTATCACTACGATCGAGATTTCAATGAACCATTCATTTTAGGTGCAAGACCATTGAAGGTATTATTCAAATAAATAGAGTAACCATTATTCTCTTTAAATGAATAACCGTATTGCGATAGACATAATCCAATCATGTCTATGCTCAACGCAAACACCAAATCTCGATGGTAGAGGGAGCGTGCGATGCTTGATCATATCAACATTGGAAACACTTCCAACACATATCGTCAGCTCACCTTTAGCTAGTCTCCGTTTATGCCGTAGCTTTTATTTCGAGTTACTAACACTTAGCAACCGAACCGGTATCTTATACCCTGGTGCTACTAGGAGTACTAGTAAATTACACATTAACATAATGTATATCCAATATACTTCTATCGACCTTGCCAGCCTTCTCATCTACCAAGTATCTAGGGTAATTCTGCTCTAGTGACTGTTCCCCTTATTACAGAAGCACTTAGTCTCGGGTTTGGGTTCAACCTTGGGTTTCTTCACTGGAGCAGCAGCTGATTTGCCGTTTCATGAAGTATCCCTTCTTGCCCTTGCCCTTCTTGAAACTAGTGGTTTCACCAACCATCAACAATTGATGCTCCTTCTTGATTTCTACTTTCGCGGTGTCAAACATCGTGAATACCTCAAGGATCATCTTATTTATCCCTGATATGTTATAGTTCATCACGAAGCTCTAGCAGCTCGGTGGCAATGACTTTGGAGAAACATCACTATCTCATTTGGAAGATCAACTCCCACTCAATTCAAGTGATTGTTGCACTCAGACAATCTGAGCACAAGCTCAACGATTGAGATTTTCTCCCTTAGTTTGCAGGCTAAGAGAATCGTCGGAGGTCTTATACCTCTTGACGTGAGCACGAGCCTGAAATCCCAATTTCAACCCTCGAAACATCTCATATGTTCCGCGATGTTTCGAAAACGTCTTTGGTGCCTCTACTTAAACCATTTAACTGAACTATCACGTAGTTATCAAAATGTGTATGTTCGATGTTCGAAACATCCACAAACGACGTTTGGGGTTCAGCACACTGAGCAGTGCATTAAGGACATAAGCTTTCTACTTTTCGCATAATCGCTACTATCAACTTTCAACTATATTTTCTCTAGGAACATATCTAAAACAGTAGAACTGAAGCGCGAGCTACGACATAATTTGCAAAAGGTCTTTTGACTATGTTCAGGATAATTAAGTTCATCTTATGAACTCCCACTCAGATAGACATCCCTCTAGTCATCTAAGTGATTACATGATCCGAGTCAACTAGGCCGTGTCCGATCATCACGTGAGACGGACTAGTCATCATCGGTGAACATCTTCATGTTGATCGTATCTACTATACGACTCATGCTCGACCTTTCGGTCTTTGTGTTCTGAGGCCATGTCTGCACATGCTAGGCTCGTCAAGTTAACCCTAAGTGTTTTCGCTGTGTAAAACTGTCTTACACCCGTTGTATGTGAACGTAAGAATCCATCACACCCGATCATCATGTGGTGCTTAGAAGCGACGAACTGTAGCAACGGTGCACAGTTAGGGGAGAACACTTCTTGAAATTTTGTAAGGGATCATCTTATTTACTACCGTCGTTCTAAGCAAACAAGATGCATAAACATGATAAACATCACATGCAATCAAATAGAGTAGTGACATGATATGGCCAATATCATATAGCTCCTTTGATCTTCATCTTCGGGGCTCCATGATCATCTTGTCACCGGCATGACACCATGATCTCCATCATCATGATCTCCATCATCGTGTCTTCATGAAGTTGTCACGCCAACGACTACTTCTACTTCTATGACTAACGCGTTTAGCAATAAAGTAAAGTAGTTTACATGGCGTTCTTCAATGACACGCAGGTCATACAATAAATAAAGACAACTCCTATGGCTCCTGCCGGTTGTCATACTCATCGACATGCAAGTCGTGAATCCTATTACAAGAACATGATTAATCTCATACATCACATATCATTCATCACATTCTTCTTGGCCATATCACATCACATAGCATACCCTGCAAAAACAAGTTAGACGTCCTCTAATTGTTGTTGCATGTTTTACGTGGCTGCTATGGGTTTCTAGCAAGAACGTTTCTTACCTACGCAAGACCACAACGTGATATGCCAATTGCTATTTACCCTTCATAAGGACCCTTTTCATCGAATCCGTTCCGACTAAAGTGGGAGAGACTGGCACCCGCTAGCCACCTTATGCACCAAGTGCATGTCAATCGGTGGAACCTGTCTCACGTAAGAGTACGTGTAAGGTCGGTCCGGGCCGCTTCATCCCACAATACCGTCGAAACAAGATTGGACTAGTAACGGTAAGCATATTGAACAACATCAACGCCCACAACTACTTTGTGTTCTACTCGTGCAAAGAATCTACGCAATAGACCTAGCTCATGATGCCACTGTTGGGGAACGTAGCAGAAATTCAAAATTTTCCTACGTGTCACCAAGATCTATCTATGGAGAAACCAGCTACGAGTAGAAGGAGAGTGCATCTACATACCCTTGTAGATCGCTAAGCGGAAGCGTTCAAGTGAACGGGGTTGATGAAGTCGTACTCATCGTGATTCAAATCACCGATGATCAAGTGCCGAACGCACGACACCTCCGCGTTCAACACACGTACAGCCCGGTGACGTATCCCACGCCTTGATCCAGCAAGGAGAGAGGGAGAGGTTGAGGAAGACTCCATCCAGCAGCAGCACAACGGCGTGGTGGTGATGGAGGAGCGTGGCAATCCTGCAGGGCTTCGCCAAGCACCACGGGAGAAGAGGAGTACTTGGGAGAGGGGGAGGGTTGCGCCAGAACTTCGTCTATAGCTCCCATGCGCCTCCCCACTATATATAGGGGTGGAGGGGCTGGTTTCTTGCCCTCCAAGTCCATTGGGGCGTTGGCCAAGGTGGGAGGAAAGAAATCTCATTATTTCCTTCCCCACCGATTGTTATCCCCCCTTTTTAGGGATCTTGATCTTATCCCTTCGGGATATGATCTTATTCCTTCTAAGGGGGGATCTTGGTGCGCCTTGACCAGGGGTGTGGGGCCTTTCCCCCACTAACCACGTCCATGTGGGTCCCCCCATGCAGGTGGGCCCCACTCCGGAACCTTCTAGAACCTTCCCGGTACAATACCGAAAAATCCCGAACATTTTCCGGTGGCCAAAATAGGACTTCCATATATAAATCTTTACCTCCGGACCATTCCGGAACTCCTCGTGACGTCCGGGATCTCATCCGGGACTCCGAACAACATTCGGTAACCACATACAAACTTCCTTTATAACCCTAGCGTCATCGAACCTTAAGTGTGTAGACCCTACGGGTTCGGGAGACATGTAGACATGACCGAGACGTTCTCCGGTCAATAACCAACAGCGGGATCTGGATACCCATGATGGCTCCCACATGTTCCACGATGATCTCATCGGATGAACCACGATGTCAAGGACTTAATCAATCCCGTATTCAATTCCCTTTGTCTATCGGTATGTTAGTTGCCCGAGATTCGATCGTTGGTATCCAATACCTTGTTCAATCTCGTTACCGGCAAGTCACTTTTACTCGTTCCGTAACACATCATCCCGTGATCAACTCCTTGGTCACATTGCGCATATGATGATGTCCTACCGAGTGGGCCCAGAGATACCTCTCCGTTTACACGGAGTGACAAATCCCAGTCTCGATCCGCATAAAACAATAGATACTTTCGGAGATACCTGTAGTGCACCTTTATAGTCACCCAGTTACGTTGTGACGTTTGATACACCCAAAGCACTCCTACGGTATCCAGGAGTTACACGCTCTCATGGTCAAAGGAAGAGATACTTGACATTGGCAAAGCTCTAGCAAACGAACTACACGATCTTTGTGCTAGGCTTAGGATTGGGTCTTGTCCATCACATCATTCTCCTAATGATGTGATCCCGTTATCAACGACATCCAATGTCCATAGCCAGGAAACCATGACTATCTGTTGATCACAACGAGCTAGTCAACTAGAGGCTCACTAGGGACATATTGTGGTCTATGTATTCACACGTGTACTACGATTTCCGGATAATACAGTTATAGCATGAATAAAAGACAATTATCATGAACAAGGAAATATAATAATAACACTTTTATTATTGCCTCTAGGGCATATTTCCAACACTCGCCCCCGCCACCTCCGCCCTGTCCCGCGTGCTCGAGGCGCACCCGGGGCCCTTCCGCTGGGTCCACCTGATCAAGAGCTGCAGGGAGGAGTTCCATTGCCTGCTCACGCGCTGGATCGAGCTTCTCGCCGCCAAGGGCATACAGGAACTCGTCATCCTCGACCAATGGGATCCTCCGTTCAACGCCGTCCTCCCCTCCACCTTCTTCGGCATGGCCACCCTCACCCGGCTCCACCTCGGCTCCTGGAAGTTCCCGGACACGGCCGGCCTCCCGCGCTCCGCCTCTTTCCCCAAACTCCGTGAGCTCGGGCTCTGCAACATCCTTGTAGAGAGCAGGGATTTGGACTTCATCCTCGACAGGAGCCCCGTGCTGGAGACGCTCAGTGTCGAAGGTAATTTTTTCACGCTCCGGCTCCGCCTTGTCAGCCAAAGCCTCCGGTGCGTGCAGATCATCGGATCCTTCTTCGAAGAAATCTTCGTGGTGAACGCCCCACGCCTTGAGCGGCTCATCAATCTGGAAGGCTGGACCCATGATAGCAGTCGCACCAAGGTGAAGATTGGCCATGCCCCCAAGCTGCCTTGTTGGCTTACTTGGAGTTGGACCCACGAAATCAGGTCCTAGAGGTCGGCAACACCATCATCAAGGTGCCTCATCTTGTTCACCGTAAATTCCCAACTGATCAGTGTTAAATTTGTGATCTTTCTCTTGTTAATTGGCTGCTTGTGATGTGATTGTGTTTGTAGGTTGGGACAAGGGTGAGCCCAAGAACCATGGTACCAAGTATGAGAATCCTGGCATTGGAAGTGCGTTTCGGAGTACGCAACGATGCCAAGATGATTCCCAATGTCCTCAGATGCTTTCCTAATGTTGAGACGCTCCACATCAAGGTCTTCTTTTAGCCTTCATTTGCATAATGTAATACGTAGCATTGTTGCTAATGTCTGCTGATAGCTGACGAACTGTATGTGATTTCAATTGATCGAATTTTCAGTCTGGAAAGCCTGATCAATCCACTGGCAAGCTCAACCTAAAGTTCTGGCATGAGTCTGGTACCATAGAATGCATCCGGTCACGCATCAAGCTGCTGGTTTTCCATGATTTCCTAGGGGGTCGAAGTGAGCTCGCCTTCCTCAAATATTTCTTTGAGAGTGCATTGGTACTGAAGGAGGTGTCGATTCGGTTGTCCGCTGGCTTCACTTCGGCGGAGGAGGTGCATTCCAAAGTGGCGAGTCTGCGGTCCAGGAAACGGGCCAGTGAAACCCCCATAGTGCGGGTCACTGGCTGGTCTGAACCTCAAGGAGGTTTCATCCAGAGCTTCAAGAGAGGATCTGATTTCTCTCTTCAGGGTCCTTTTGCAAACTACTGAAGTCACCGCAGGTGCCTATGTATTTCATCATGCATGCAACATTAATGTTGTTAAGATTTGTTTTTACTGTTGAATATTTGCCCGTTCTCTTGTTTCTTCTAGCACATGATTAGCTTAAGTGTCGAAGTTAGTAGTATCAGTGTTGATGAACACAACTACCATTATGTGGCAACCATTGTTGTTCGGTTGGCAATTACGGACCACTGTACCTCTGTTTCATGTGATTTTCTTTAGCTTGCTGTGTGGTCTTCAGGGATCAGAGATTATGATAAACAGCAAGCTGTCGGGGCACTGCATGGTTATATCTACTGATTCTTATGACACTGAGAGAATAATCTTGTTTCTTGAAATGCATTTTTGAGTCAATATCCTCATGATCCCTGTAACTGAAAAATCAGTTGAACTGATCTGACACTCACGCAGAGTTCTGACCTTAATTTTTCATGTGCATAACTGCATATAGATATAGGCGACACCCAGACACAAATCCCTGCATACGGAAGGATCACCAATTAAGGTATTAAAGATAGTCAGCTTCCATTTTAGATATTTTCCTTTTTCTGTTTCATTTCCTTCTAAAATAGTATCACTGCCCAAGGGTACCTGATAGAAACCGTGAACAAAACCATTTCATGGCTAGTTCTGAACGCATACATACAATTAACCTTTTTGAACATATACAGTGAACTCCAAATTCCATCCAGAATGCTGAAGCCATGCGATCGATAATGTCCAACTTCCTCCACAGAAACATTTTTTTAGAGGAAAAGGGCCACAGCCCCTGCTCCATTACTCATAACGAAGCAAAGATATGTTTATACAGAAATAGCACGCGGAAGCCAGCAGCTCACTGCTTCAGCCAAAAAACTCCAAATTCCATCCAGAATGCTGAAGCCACGCGATCGATAATCTCCAACTTCCTCCACAGAAACGTTTTTTTAGAGGAAAAGGGCCACAGCCATTGCTCCATTACTCATAACGAAGCAAAGATATGTTTATACAGAAGTAGCACGCGGAAGCCAGCAGCCCTGCTTCAGCCAAAAGCACCATACAGGCACTAAAGAAAAACACACACAACTAGCCCTGACAGAGTCAACTCAAAAGCAACAACACAAGAAGGCTCTCACAGCCAAATAAATTCAATATTACAGCACCCACAGCTAAGACATCAAGACGGCAACATTTTTTGGAGTTTTTTGACGTGTTTTCAATCCAGCTTCTGGCTGATCTTCATAAGGCCTCCCAACTTCAGCCAGGACCAGAAGAGGAGGGCTTCTTGCCAGCATCTCCAATTCTGCCGCGCATCTCTCCAGCCTGCCTTTGACATGGCCTGAGGTTAGGCATCCCCATGTAGATAAACTCAGCGCAGTTTTTCGCCATATATCCTGCATTCCAGGCCAAGCAACATAATTGAAAACCATGTCATTTCGGGTTTTCCAGATAGCCCACAAACCCACTGCATGAATGATATTAATTGCAGCGAATCTGTCTCCTCTAGACCAACAGGAAGAGAAAGACATCGTATTGATGTACCCTTCATATCCAACTAGTCTAGATACAAGTTTCCAGAATTCCACAGCAATGGCACACCCAAAAAATAAGTGATGGCAAGACTCCAACTTTGAGCAGAATACACAGGTTGCATCAGGTATATCCTGTCTTTTGCCCAGGTTATCTCTAGTGAGAAGCTTATTATTAGCTAGGAGCCACACAAATATTTGAATCCTAGGTGGGATCTCAATAGCCCAAACAGCAGGGGTACTAACTGGCAACACTCCCCTGAAGTTAACAAATTTGTAAAAGGATTTAACTGTATAAACTCCTTTGGAATTCATATTCCAAACTAGGGAGTCACCCACATCAGTGTACAGGATAGATTTAGCAATCTCCAGGAGCTCAAACCAAAGATTCATAAACTCCTGGTCAAAGCATCTTCTAAAAGTAATTTTTAGATTGCTACCATCCCAAGCATTATCAACAGTTATATTATGCTCATTAGCTAAATTATACAAATCCCAATATTGAGTAGCCAAGGCAGCATTACCAAACCAATGATTCTCCCATAATCTAGCTCTCTTGCCATTACCTATGTTCCAGGAGAAACCAGGTTTAGCAGCTTGAGCTGCCCAGAGCACTCCTTTCCAGAAAGGTGAAGCCCCAGCAGCAGAGCAAGCAAAAATGTTATTATTCTGGAGGCCATACTTGGAATCAATAATGTTCTCCCAAATTTTACCCTCAGACTTATAGTATCTACTCACCCAAAAGGCCAGCAGGCACAAGTTCATATCCCCAATGTCAGTAATACCAAGCCCCCCAAATTCTTTTCTCATAGTGAGGGAACCCCAAGCTGACAAATGGTATTTGTGATGACCTTATACTCATCCCAAAAACAGTGAGCCAGCTGAGAATTAACAAGCTGAATAGCCCACTTAGGGAATTTAATGTACCCCATAAGGTAGGTAGGGATACTAGCTAAACAGGCTTGAACTAGGATCCTCCTCTTCGCCTCGAGCCATTGCAGAGTTTGGGCTACCTTCCTCTTCCTCGACCCATCCTCAACGCCAGCAGGGAGTGAACCTGTCCTTGTGAGGATATGTGCAGTGTTCCGTGCACAATGAAAAGATATCATTTGACCATCCGTGAAGTAATGCATGCTTTCTTAAACTAATATTACCTCCATTCCAAAATAAGTGGCGCATTTTAGAACGCAGGAAGTAATAACATGAATGAAAAGATATCGTTTGACCATCCACGAAGTAATGCATACTTGCTTAAACTAATATTACCTCTATTCCAAAATAAGTGACGCATTTTAGAACGGAGGAAGTAATAACCTGAATACTAGGCCTGTAAGGGATCGATTTTTATGGATTTTTTGAATTTTTTTTATGGTTGCTATGAAAATAACGTGTGTCCTACCCGGTCATTGGTTCTTTACTGGTCAAACTTGTCTGCACCGCTATTTATAAGAATTTGACACATGGGTGATGCGTGGGAGCAAAAAATGTACGTGCGTGATTTTTATGGTGATAACCTTTTTTTCTCTTCTTCTCGCGTGTCCAGTTCTCTCTGGAACTCTTTGCAGCCCATCGCTTCGCCGCCGTACAAGGGTATTTTTTTTTGGAAATGGAGGTTAAGACCCCTGGCCTCTGCATCAATCGATGCATACGGCCATATTTATTTATTATTCAACATAGGTCTAACAAGAATATAATCAAGCCACCCGAAGTCATCACTCACACCTACAAAACTCGATAATGTGGAGTGCTCTCACTCCTCATATCTAAAACCCCGGTGTCGTCGCTGATCCATCCACATAACGTATCGGAACACACAACTGGTACAGCAGACCTAAAGCGTACACCACATGCACACGTTTTAGATGCCGCCATCATCATCGAACCGCTGACCCATCTTCAGGAGAGAGATCTGCATCATCCTTGCCAGTCCGTCCATCCGTCAACGCCACAAAGGCGCCCAACGGCGCCACCACCCCGCGCTTTTCCATCCAGATGCGAAGATTCTGGAAGATCTGTCGTGCGTAGCACCTGCCGACCAGGCATGACACAACATAGCACTTGTTGGCCAGGCATGACTTGACATCTCCATCGAAAGCTCCGTGCAAGACGAAGCCGCTCCACCTCCTGCCTCTGTCTTTCAGCTCTGCTCCACAAATGATGCTCCCAAGAGAGAAAACGACACTGCAGTACCGCCATCGTCCGATCTGAAAGCCAAAAGTGTACCGCAGTACCACAAACGATCCCCCGGAGCAGTACGAGTGGGTAGACAGTAGTTACATGGTGTTGCCTTCATCAAGGTAATGACGCAGAACGCCGTCATCGCTTGCCATCGGCTTGGTTTTCACCGAAAACTATGTCTTCTCGACTCGCAGCCGAAACTAGATGGCGGATCTCGAGATCTGACCATCCAACCTCAGGCCGACCACCTCCAACGAAGGAGATGGCCACCACCGCCAGCGGCACCAACCAGATCAGATCTGACCGGAGGCGCCGCCGATCAGTCAACCATAGCCATATCCCCTCTCCCCTGAAGCCGCCAGAGCAGCGCCGAACCGCCGGGAAAGACGAAGACCGAAGGGAGTTCTCGCGCCGCCGGTCCCTCCAGATCGCGGGGCCATACAAGGGTATAAAAGGGTTCGCTTCTTCTCCGCTTTTCACACACGCTTCTCCACCTCCCGATCCCAGCGACGCCTATGCCCATTTTCGTCACCGGCATGTGCTCGCCATAGGCCACCGTCGGCTTCCCATCTTCCCTGCCGCCGCCCCCATTGGGAGCCTTTGGAGGCTATGAACGAGGTGCGCCGGGTTTTCGACCTCGACCTAGCCCAACCCGCTGGCGGCGGCCGCGGTACGCGACCTCCCCGATCAGGCCCCTCGTCCCGCCATCTCGGCCGCCAGCCGTCGGCGTCGCGCCATCGTCTTCACCTTGGTGCCGCCATCTCCTTCTTGGCTATCCTCGACTTCTGCGCCCGGGGATCGCCCTGCCTACCTATCTCCACCAGCGAGCTCTGGGCAGGCCTGTCCCAGACAAGAAATAGTGGATTTCCTTGCCGGCTCTAGCGACGAGCTGCACGCGAGGATACATGGGAAAAATTTGTAGGAGGGAGGACCGTACGGTTCGGCATGGCCGGGTTCCGGCCGGTGCACTCGTCGCCGGCATTGCCGACCAGGCCATGGCACGCTGGCACTTCCCTGCTGGAGTGCCAGGCCTGGACGTCAAGGCGGAGAACGGTGAGCTCGACCGTCATTGCCGCCACCAGATAAATGCTTAATTAATTCTTCCATGTGTGTTCCACCTAGGGGAACGTCCTCGGCCGTCCTCGGCCGAGCGCATAGCCGTCGCACGGAAGGGAGACGAGGCTACATCGTCCGAGAGAGAATAGGCTTGGCCGGGATGCCCACTTTCTGTTCGACGGAATGCCGGCCTCGCCAGCGCCATGCTGGGCGATCGGCTGTTTACGCATCGCATCCTACTCCATCAGAATCCTCTAAAGCTGGTGAGGATTAGCATTGAAACCGATCATTTTCCCCTTGATCATTACTTGGAGAGTTGGTGTTTGATATGCTGTGCCAAGCTAGAACATACACTGGATATTTCAGGCTTGCATTCATAATTTCTTATGCTGATCAGTGATCACTTTGCTCTGCTTTTTCTTTAAAAAAGACCAGTGCGACTGTTATGACCGGGGTAACTTATACTCATAGGAGGCCCACTGGGCAAGTTTAGTTAGGGGCTTAGCCCACAAGTTATCTTATTCTTATTAGCATCGTGGTTATATAAACAAGCTGTAAGACTCTT
Organism: Triticum dicoccoides; assembly: GCF_002162155.2. Classification (NCBI taxonomy): domain Eukaryota; kingdom Viridiplantae; phylum Streptophyta; class Magnoliopsida; order Poales; family Poaceae; genus Triticum; species Triticum dicoccoides. The sequence goes on along the minus strand of NC_041387.1, from coordinate 545,643,164 downwards.
TTGAAGATTAAGCAATAAGACAATTCTATTGCCCGGCTCCCAGAGGAGCCGGAAACCCTAAACCCTAGCCGCCTCCTGTCACCGCCGCGGCCTCCTCCCACGCGCACGATGGCGCCCAGCCGCCGGTAGCCGCGTGCTCGTCCACGTCCAACTCCCTCCTTCCCCTAAAACCTCCGGCCCAGACCCGGTAGAGCCCTAGCTCCTACCACCTTGGTATCAGTTAGCTCAGTTTCGATCATGTCTTTGCCGCCGCCAACCCCATCCCTCCCGCTGCCGACCTCCACCATCGGGCCACAACCCATCACCACCGCGCCGCTGCCCTCTCCATCCGCGCCACTGGTCCCCACCTCCGGTACACCCACCGCCCAAATGCCGGCTCCCTCCACCACGCCGCCCGCCGCCGTCTACACCCGGGAGGTCACCGGGGTCCTCCACGACCTTGTCACAGCAGTCTAGGGGATCCAGCTGTACTTGATCAGCCCCTACGGGCCGCCACCGCTCCCTTCGCCGGCCGCCGCCACCGGCCCGTCGGCCTGCCGTGGTACTCGCCGCACGCGGCGGCTTCCGCGGCGTT
>NC_041387.1:545548750-545641924 GCF_002162155.2 Triticum dicoccoides | reverse complement strand
TTCGCTGGGCCGCTGCAGCTGCAGCCGCCGCCGCCACCACCCCGCAGTGGCCGCAATGGCCGTCGCCGGCCCTCGCGGCGCCCCCCGCGCCGATCGCCCCCATGCAGCAGCCGCTGCCGCTGTAGGCCCCTCCGCCGCTCAGCACCGGGCCGGCTCCGACCACGCCGGGAGGCGTTCCGATCCAGCAGGTCCGCTTCCCACCGTCGCCATCACCGCTCCCGGCCTGGCTGTCCGGGTCATCGCCGCAGCCGGTCTACATGGCCGGGGACTAGCCGACGCCCACCCTATCGTACGGCGACCCGTCCGGCTCCGCGGGTCCCTATGCGGGCCGCGCCGAGTCGCTGTTCCACGGGGGACCCCCGGCCCCCACCGACCGGGCGCCACCATCCTCGCTGCTCCGCACCACTGAGCCGTTCGGCCACGACGGTCATACCCAGACGCCGCCTGAGGGAGTTCCGGACTAGGGGGTGTCCGGATAGCCGAACTATTATCATCAGCCGGACTCCAAGACTATGAAGATACAAGATTGAAGACTTCGTCCCGTGTCCGGATGGGACTTTCCTTGGCGTGGAAGGCAAGCTTGGCGATACGGATATGTAAATCTCCTACCTTTGTAACCGACTCTGTGTAAGCCTAGCCCTCTCCGTGTCTATATAAACCGGATGACTGTAGTCCATAGGACGAACAACAATCATACCATAGGCTAGCTTCTAGGGTTTAGCCTCCTTGATCTCGTGGTAGATCCACTCTTGTAACACACATCATCAATATTAATCAAGCAGGACATAGGGTTTTACCTCCATCAAGAGGGCCCGAACCTGGGTAAAACATCGTGTCCCTTGTCTCCTGTTACCATCTGCCTAGACGCACAGTTCGGGACCCCCTACCCGAGATCCGCTGGTTTTGACACCGACATTGGTGCTTTCATTGAGAGTTCCTCTGTGTCATCACCGATAGGCTCGATGGCTTCTTCAATCATCATCAACGACGCAGTCTAGGGTGAGATCTTCCTCCCCGGACAAATCTTTGTATTCGGCGGCTTTGCACTTCGGGCCAATTCGCTTGGCAGCTGGAGCAGATCGAAAGCTACGCCACTGGCCGTCAGGTCAGATTTGGAAGTTTGAACTTCACGGCTGACATCCGCGGGGACTTGATCCTCGATGGATTCGAGCCACAGCCGAGCGTGCCGCACTGTCGCGGCGAGCATGATTTAGCTCTGCAGCCGGACAGTACCCTGGAGGCCGCACTCGAAACCGCTCCGATCTTCGATTCGGAGCCAGCTGCGCAGATCGAGGATGGATGCCTAGACACCGCCTCGGAGGCTGCAACCTCTACGGTGATAGAGCCGAACACTGACTTTGTCCCTCATAAAGCTCGTGACTTCGAGGTACCGGACTCCTTGCTGGACTCCGAACCTCCCGCGCCCCCCCCCCCCGATCGAATCTGATTGGGCGCCGATCGTGGAGTTCACCGCGGCGGACATCTTTCAACACTCACCTTTCGGCGACATCTTGAGTTCGCTAAAGTATCTCTCGTTATCAGGAGAGCCCTGGCCGGACTGCGGTCAGGACGGTTGGGACGCGGACGACGAAGAAATTCAAAGCCCACCGACCACCCACTTGGTAGCCGCTGTCGAGGATTTAACCGACATGCTAGACTACGACTCCGAGGACATCGACGGTATGGACGACGATGCCGGAGATGACCAAGAACGAGCGCCTACGGGGCACTGGACAGCCACCTCATCATATGACATATACATGGTGGATATCCCAAAAGATGGGAATGGCGAAGGAACAGAGGAGGATGACCCCTCCAAAAAGCAGCCCAAGCGCCGGCATCAGCGCTCTAAATCCCGCCACAGCAAGAATGAAGACTCTGGCACCGGAGACAATAATACACCGGACAGTGCCGAAGACAACCCACTCCAGCAAGATGCAGCGCAGGAGGACGGAGACGCCAGCCCTTATGAAGGAGCGGCAGAAGAAGAGGCAAAGGATTATACGCCTCCCTCCGGAGACGAAGCGAGCCTCGACGATGACGAATTCGTCGTGCCTGAGGATCCCGTTGAACAAGAGCGTTTTAAACGCAGACTTATGGCCACGGCGAACAACCTCAAGAAAAAGCAGCAACAGCTTATAGCTGATCAGGATCTGCTAGCCGACAGATGGACTGAAGTCCTCGCGGCCAAAGAGCATGAGCTCGAACGCCCCTCCAAAAGCTACCCTAAACGCAAGCTGCTCCCCTGATTAGAGGAGGAGGCTTACGAACCCGCATCACCAGGAGACAATACGGCTGACCGACCACCCCGTGGTCGCGATAGAGAGGCCTCTAGGCCCTTCACTAGACCCGTACCCCGGCATCGCTCGAAAAGCACACGGCCACAGGGGAACACTCCGGACTTGCGAGATATATTGGAGGATAAGGCAAGACAATCAAGATCGATCTATGGATCACGTGGGCGTCCCACGATACGTGACGACAACCGTCGCGCCGGACACAGTAAGTCCGGCCGGGCCGAACAAAATAGACCAAGTTCCCTTGAGCTCCGTCGTGATATCGCCCAGTACAGAGGCGCCGCACACCCACTATGCTTCACAGATGAAGTAATGGATCATCAAATCCCCGAAGGGTTTAAACCCGTCAATATTGAATCTTATGATGGCACAACAGACCCCGCGGTTTGGATCGAAGACTATCTCCTTCACATCCACATGGCCCGCGGTGACGATCTTCACGCCATCAAATACCTCCCCCTCAAGCTTAAAGGACCAGCCCGGCATTGGCTCAACAGCTTGCCAGCAGAGTCAATTGGGAGTTGGGAGGACCTGGAAGCCGCATTCCTCGATAACTTCCAGGGCACTTATGTGCGACCACCAGACGCGGATGACCTAAGCCACATAATTCAGCAGCCAGACGAATCGGCCAGACAATTCTGGACACGGTTCTTAACCAAGAAAAACCAAATCGTCGACTGTCCGGATGCGGAGGCCCTCGCGGCCTTCAAGCATAACATCTGCGACGAGTGGCTTGCCCGGCACCTGGGACAGGAAAAGCCGAAATCCATGGCAGCCCTCACACCACTCATGACCCGCTTCTGCGCGGGTGAGGACAGCTGGCTAGCACGCAGCAACAACCTCAGCAAAAATTCTGGCAGTCCGGATTTCAAGGACCGAAATGGCAGGCAGCGTCGTAACAAAAACAAATGCCGCATTAACGGCGACAATAGTGAGGATACGGCAGTCAATGCCGGATTCAGAGGCTCTAAACCCGGTCAGCGGAAAAATCCATTCAAACGAACTACTCCGGGTCCGTCCAATTTGGACCAAATACTCGACCGCTTGTGCCAGATACACGGCACCCCCGAAAAGCCAGCTAATCATACCAACAGGGACTGTTGGGTATTCAAGCAGGCATTAAGTTAATTGCCGAAAACAATGACAAGGGGCTGCATAGCGACGACGAGGAAGAGACCCGACCGCCGAACAATAGAGGACAGAAGGATTTCCCCCCACAGGTGCGGACGGTGAACATGATATACGCAACGCACATACCCAAAAGGGAGCGGAAGCGTGCACTCAGGGATGTCTACGCGATGGAGCCAGTTGCCCCGAAGTTCAATCCATGGTCCTCCTGCCCGATCACTTTTGACCGAAGGGACCACCCCACCAGCATCCGCCACGGCGGATTCGCCGCATTGGTCTTAGACCCAATCGTCGATGGATTTCACCTAACAAGAGTCCTTATGGACGGCGGCAGCAGCCTGAACCTGCTTTACCAGGATATAGTGTGCAAAATGGGCATAGACCCCTCAAGGATTAAACCTACCAAAACGACCTTTAAAGGCGTCATACCAGGTGTAGAAGCCAATTGTACAGGCTCAATTACACTGGAAGTGGTCTTCGGATCCCCGGATAACTTCCGAAGCAAGGAGTTAATCTTCGACATAGTCCCGTTCCGCAGCGGCTATCATGCCTTGTTCGGACGTACCGTGTTTGCAAAGTTCAACGCGGTGCCTCACTATGCATACCTCAAGCTCAAGATGCCAGGCCCTCGAGGAGTCATCACGGTCAATGAAAACATTGAACGTTCTCTCCGCACGGAGGACCATACAGCGGCTCTCGCGGCAGAAGTGCAATGCAGCCTCTTAAGGCAATTCTCGAGTCCGGCCGTTAAGCGGCCGGACATAGCTAAGCGCGCCCGGAGTAACTTACAACAAGACCACCTGGCACGTTCCGAGCACGCGTAGCAGTGCGGCCCCAACCCCAGCCCCTGCGAAACGTCAAAGCAGGTCCTTTGCGTACACCATTATGCTCCAAAGATACCATGGGCATGGGGAGAGGGGCATGACCACGATAAGCCCAGACTGCGGCTCAACCACACCAGCGGCTCTCAAGTGTGTCGTTCTTTTTTTCTTTTCTTTTTACCTTTTATTTTTTACCCACAGGACTCCGTTTGTCAGAGGCCCTGTCCGGCAGCAGACCTGCCGAACTCACGATGCAACAGCCAGGGAAGGATAAAGGCTACAACGAATATACAGGTGGTCTCCATTACGAGCATTTTTATACACCAATCTGCAGCCTACCCCTGGAGGGGGACATGTTTAACAGTCCCATCCCTTGCTTATCGCACTATTTGTATCGTTCTGCATTCATAGCAACACTTATTGAATAAAACAATGCAGCACCTTTTTGCTTATAATTGCATTTCTTTTTCATACATATGTTCATTCACGGCATGTTGCATCCGTACACTTTGGTACGGATAATATACATCAGGGGCTTATGTTTCCCGCATTATGGTGTGATGAGTCCGAACACTTTCACAAGTGCGGCACCCCGAACTTATAGCACTATATGCATCGGCTCCGAATCATGTCTTGGGTCAATAGTTGGGTTTGTCCGGCTCCCATGTTTTGGTACCTTACGTTCCGTTATATCGGCTAAGGTAGCACTGGGAGAACCATTGCGATTGCGCCCCAGTTGAGCTGGGTTAACACCTCAGTGGAGAAAGCTAAAACTGACCGTCATGATGAGGCGAGAGCCGGTCGCTGTTCGAGAGGTTTTTTGCGAGTCCTTAAAGACTTATGTCGCTTAGAGCGAGGAGCCGGATACTGTCCGGCCAAGGCGTGGATAGCGCCCCAAATTCGGCCTTCCGAAGACTAGGGGCTTCGCCGAAATTTAAAATTATAGAATTCTATGGCTAAGTGAGAGTGTTCAAGCATTATAAGTCCGGTTGCCTTGTTTGCTGTGTTGAGCGCCTCCCTAGATGGACCCAAAAATGGGAACAAGAGCGCTCAAATTTATCCCGAACACCCCAGCACTCGTGGCATGGGGGCTGAAGCCGACGACTTGCCATCTCTCAGATTTGATAAACAGCCGCACAGAAGGTAATATTTTAAATTAACAAGCGTTGCTTAGCGCATATGAACTAAGTTTTCAGCGCACAGGATAACAAAATGTGAGTCTACTCAAATATTACATCTTTGGAGCACTCACCCGCAATAATGCGGGCGCCCTTCAGCACACTCTTATAATACATCTCGGGCGTGCGATGCTCCTTGCCCTCTGGTGGCGGGTCCGTCACGAGCTTCTGGGCATCCATCTTGCCCCAGTGCACCTTTGCGCGGGCAAGGCCCGACGGGCACCCTCAATACAAGTGGAGTGCTTGATGACTTCAACCCACGGGCACGCATCCACCAGCCGCCGCACCAGGCCGAAGTAGCTCCCAGGCATGGCCTCCTTAGGCCACAGCCGAACTATGAGGCCCTTCATGGCCTGTTCGGCCGCCTTGTGGAGCTCGACCAGCTGCTTCAGCTGGTCGCTAAGGGGCACCGGATGTCCGGCCTCAGCATACTGAGACTAGAAGACCTTCTCCGTCGAGCCCCCCTCCTCGGCCCGGTAGAATGCGGCAGCATCGGACACGCTGCGAGGAAGATCTGCGAACGCTCCTGGAGAGCTCCGAATTCGGGTAAGCAACAGGTAATTAACACTCACATGCTTACTTTGCATGAAAAATGCCTTACCCGCAGCTATTTTCTTCACCGCCTCAATCTCCTGGAGGGCCTTGTAGGCTTCGGCCTTAGCGGCCTTGGCACTCTCAAGAGCCGTTGCAAGCTCAGACTCTTGAGTCTTCGAGTCACGCTCCAAGCTCTCATGTTTTTTCACGAGATCCTGGAGCTCTTGCTGTACCTCCGCCACCTGCGCCTCCTGTTTCTCTCGCTCGGTGCGCTCCGCGGCCGCATTGCGTTCGGCCGCGGCCACCGCCTCCTTCAGGGTCGCCACCTCGTTAGTGGCCCCTGCAATACCCACGTTATCCTTGTCATTTTCTTGCAACCAAATCCTTTTCTGTAAGGTACAATTTTCATAAGGTATTACTCACCTTCTTTTTCCTCGATCTGCTTCTTGGCATGGCCGAGCTCGTTCTCGGACCGCTCAAGGTTTTCCTTCAAAGTATTGACCTCCGCAGTCAGTGCGGCGGAGGTCAGCAGCACAGCTTGCAATCCCATATTGACATATTTTTTATGACTCCTGCATTTATCTTTCTAAAGATCCTCAGTCCAGCTTTTCTTTCCGAACACCGAACCGAGCATTAGGGGCTACTATCTATGCGGTACCATTTTACATATATTGAAATTCTTACCTCAAAGCCTGTTAGAAGGCTGCTGCAGGCTTCGATCAGCCCGCTCTTGGCAAGCTGAACCTTCTGAATCACCGCACTCATAACAGTGCAGTGTTCCTCTTCGATGGAGGCGCCGTTGAGCGCCTCCAGCAAATTATCCGGCACCTCCGGTTGGACGGAGGCAGCCGGCGTCGCGGTCTTGCCCTTCTTACGAAGGGGTCGCCCGCCGGACTCCGGAGCCACTGTGGCCTCCGGGGCTGAGTCCGGTGAAAAGTCCGGGAGGTTGTCCTGTGACACCTCCGGGGCCTCCTCCTCCTAGTAGGTCCCTTCCTGGGATCCCACCTCGGCGTCGTCCGCGGCACGGGGGGTGGAGGCAGTCGGAAGGGAATCCATATCCGACGCACCCAAGGACCCGCTCGACGAAACGGGAAGATCATCCTTGGGCGGACTGCAGGGTTGTATGCGGCATTAGAAAGACATTATGTGGTGAAAAGAAAAAACCTTGAAGTCATTCGGGAGTCCAGATACTTACGATCTCGCCAGGGGCTTGGCCCTTGGAGGCCAGTCCTCATCGTCGTCACTAGCGTTGGTGGAGCAGTCCGGGGGAAGAGTTTTTCCCTTCTTGGACCCTTCGGCCTCCCTTGTTGGGGAGGCCTTCCTTTTCTTCCCTCCCCCCGCTGGGGGAGAGGCTTTCTTCTTCTCCTCCTCGCCTTGGTGGGAGGAGTCGGCCTCGGATTCATCATCTGATAGCACCTAAAAACGGGAACTCTTCCGAGTCCCCGTGGCCTTCTTCTTGGCCTTCTTCTCCGGCACCACGTGGGGTGCCGGAGCCAGCAGCCCCGTTAGGTGGGCGTCCGCTGGGTCCTCTGGCAATGGGGCCGGACAGATAGTCCATTCGGCCTTCGCCAGCCAGTCCTGTCAAAGGTAAAGGGAGTTTAGATCCCGCATAGAGTCAAACTATGGAAAACAAGTGGCAAAATCACTTACCTCGTCAGCTGGACGCTGCGAGCGGAATCCGCGATCTTCGGTAGCGGATGCGGGAGCCTCGGCGCCCTTGAACAGCACCTTCCAGACATCTTCGTACGTAGTGTCGAAGAGCCCGCTGAGGGTCTGGTGCTGCGCCGGATCAAACTCCCACATGTTGAAACCCCGTCATTGGCACGGGAGAATCTGGCGGATGAGCATGACCTGGACTACGTTGACAAGCTTGAGCTTCTTGTCCACCAGCTTCTGGATACAGGCTTGGAGTCCGGTCAGCTCCTCTGAATCCCCCCAGATCCGGCCACTCTCTTTCCAGGAGGTGAGCCGTGTAGGGATGCCGGATCTGAATTCGGGGGCCGCCGCCCAATCGGCGTCACGCGGCTCGGTGATGTAGAACTACCCCGATTGCCACCCCTTGATGGTTTCCACGAAAGTGCCCTCCAGCCACGTAACGTGGGACATCCTGCCCACCATGGCGCCTCCGCACTCCGCTTGGCTGCCCTTCACAACCTTCGGCTTGACACTGAAGGTCTTGAGCCACAAGCCGAAGTGGGGCTGGATGCAGAGGAAGGCCTCGCACACGACGATAAACGCCGAAATGTTGAGGATAAAATTTGGGGCCAGATCATGGAAATCTAGACCGTAGTAGAACATGAGCCCCCGGACGAAGGGATGAAGTGGGAAGCCCAGTCCGCGGAGGAAATGGGGAAGAAATACTACCCTCTCATGGGGCCTGGGGGTGGGGATGAGCTCTCCCTCGTCGGGGAGCCGATGCGCGATGTCGCTGGACAAATATCGGCGTCGCGCAGCTTCTGGATCTGCCCCTCCGTGATGGAGGAGGCCATCCACTTGCCTCCCGCTCCGGACATAGTTGGAGAAGGTTGAGGAGAGAAGTGCGGACTTGGGCGCTGGAGCTCGAGTTCGCGGAGATGGATAAGCAAAGGAGGAAGAAGGTGCAGGTAAAAGGGTTGGATCTTTATCCCCTTATATGGGCGGACAAAAACATGTGTCCCCACCGGCCTGGTAAAACTCGCTTATCTCCCAAGCGTCACAATCAATGGCGCGGTTGGGTTACCCACGTCCGTATTGATGGGAATCCTGGAATAAGGGGAACACGATCTCTGCTTCGACAAGACGTGCCAAGGAAACCGCCTCGCTAAACGCGCTGAGGTGGAACAATAAAAACAATTCGAGTAAAGGCTTGGAAGTGGTGTGACGTCACGCCACAGAATACGTCAGCAGATTGATCTTGTGTAATATTATTCTCTCTACGGTGGTATGTGGAATTTGTTTTTGCAGAGCCGGACACTATCCTGGTGTTCACAATCTTCTATAAATTATTCGGAGGAGGAACCCGCCTTGCAATGCCGAAGACAATATGCGCCCCGGACTCGTCGTCATTGAAGCCTGGTTCAGGGGCTACTGAGGGAGTTCCGGACTAGGGGGTGTCCGGATAGCCGAACTATCATCATCGGCCAGACTCCAAGACTATGAAGATACAAGATTGAAGACTTCGTCCCGTGTACGGATGGGACTTTCCTTGGCGTGGAAGGCAAGCTTGGCGATACGGATATGTAGATCTCCTACCTTTGTAACCGACTCTGTGTAACCCTAGCCCTCTCCGGTGTCTATATAAACCGGATGGCTGTAGTCCATAGGACGAACAACAATCATACCATAGGCTAGCTTCTAGGGTTTAGCCTCCTTGATCTCGTGGTAGATCCACTCTTGTAACACACATCATCAATATTAGTCAAGCAGGACGTAGGGTTTTACCTCCATCAAGAGGGCCCGAACCTGGGTAAAACATCGTGTCCCTTGTCTCCTATTACCATCTGCCTAGACGCACAGTTCGGGACCCCCTACCCGAGATCCGCCGGTTTTGACACCGACACCGCCACTCGCCAAGATCGACTTCGCCACCTATGATGGTACTGAGGACCCCGTCAACTGGCTCAACTAGTGCGAGCAGTTCTTCCGCGAGCAACGCACACTCGTGTCGGACCACACCTGGCTCGCGTCTTATCACCTGCAAGGCACCGCACAGACGTGGTATTACGCCCTCGAGCAGGACGAGGGCGGCATGCCCCCTTGGGAGCGCTTTCGCGAGCTATGCCTCCTTTGTTTCGGGCCGCCGATCAGCGGGAACCGACTGGCGGAGCTCGGCCGCCTTCCCTTCACCTTCACGGTGCAGGACTTTGCTGAACGTTTCCAGGCCCTGACATGCCACGCGCCGGGTGTGACGGCGCAGCACTGGGTGGAGCTCTTTGTCGGCGGTCTTTCGGATCACATCCGCGTGGACGTGGAGCTGCAGGGACCCCAGGACCTCCAGACGACCATGTACTACGCTTGCGCCTTCGAGCGTCGCGCGCAGGCCTTGCAGCAGGCGACACCGGCTTGAGGTGGCCGACAGGCCGCCAAACCGCCCCCGACAGCACCTGTGCCGGGCCGGATGCCCCCAGCCGCTCCAGCAGCGACCGCTCCGGCCACGACGCGGCCCTTCCGTTGGCTCTCTCAGGCCGAGCAGCTCGAGCGACGTCGGCTCTGCTATAACTGCGATGAGCCCTACGTGTCGGGCCACGTCTGCCCGCGCCTCTTCTACTTGGAGACGGCCGACTACGTCGAGGAGGACACACCCGCCGACGGGCTCGGCGAGTTGCCGCCACCAGTTGTTGCAGAGGCCGCCCCCGCGCGTGCTCTGGCGACGGCGCTCGTGGTCTCGCTCCATGCGCTTGCCGGCATCCGCGACGAGCCGACTATGCTTTTGCCGGTGACGATTCATAGCGAGCGCCTGGTGTCCCTCCCGGATACGGGCTCCACGCATAACTTCCTGCCCGAGACTACCATGGCGCCGCTTAGCGCTTCAGCCGACGGGCGGGGAGCAACTTTGGGTCACGGTGGCTAGCCACGATCGCTTCCGGTGCCATGGGCTGGCGCGGAACATGCCCATCACCATCACGTGCGCCGACATTGACTTGGGCTGCTTCGACTTCATCCTCGGCATCGACTTCTTGCAGACTCTCGGTCCCATCTTCTGGGACTTCGACGCCCTGACGATGACCTTCTGGCATCTAGGCTGCCGCTTCCAGTGGGAGGGCGTTGGGGGCGCCTACCAGCGATGTCGCAGCTTCAGCTGGCCGCGACCGCCACCGAGCCCGAGCACCCACTGTTGGATCACCTCCTACAGCAGCACGACAACCTCTTTGACGAGCCTCAGGGCCTTCTGCCAGCCCGGGTGTGTGATCACCGTATTCATCTCCTGCCGGGCACGGCGCCGGTCGCAGTGCGGTCCTACCGCTATCCCCAGCTGCAGAAGGACGAGCTGGAGCGGCAGCGCGTGCTCATGCTCGCCTTGGGCATCATCCGGGTCTCCACGTTGCCGTTTTCGGCGCCGGTCCTCCTCGTCCGCAAGTCGGACGGAACGTGGCGCTTCTGCATCGACTACCGCGCCCTTAATGCTATGACGCTCAAGGACAAGTTTCCTATTCCGGTGGTCGACGAGCTCCTGGACGAGCTACATGGGGCGCGCTTCTTCACCAAAGCTCGACCTCCGGTCGGGCTACCACCAAGTGTGGATGCACCCGGATGATGTCTCCAAGACAGCGTTTCAGACTCATCATGGCCACTTCAAGTTCTTGATGATGCCTTTTGTCCTCTCCAACGCCCCGGCGACCTTCCAAGCTTTGATGAATGACATCATCTGCCCCTACTTGCGTCGGTTTGTGCTTGTTTTCTTTGATGATATTCTTATCTACATCACTTCATGGGCGGAGCACCTTCAGCACGTTGCCATCATCTTCAACGAGCTTCGAGTGCACCATCTTCATCTTAAGCGCTCGAAGTGCTCGTTCGGGACGCCTTCAGTCGCCTACCTCGGCCATGTCGTCTCGGCCGAGGGGGTTGCTATGGACGCCGACAAGGTGGCGGCCGTCGCGGCCTGGCCAACCCCGCACTCACCGCGGGCTCTTCGTGGCTTCCTGGGCCTCGCGCGGTACTACCAGAAATTTATCCGGGAGTTCTGCCTCATCGCGTCCCCGCTCATGCGCCTGCTACGTCGCGACACCTTTGCCTGGGATGCGGAGGCGATAGCGGCATTTGAGGCTCTTAAGGGGGCCCTCATGACGGGTACCGTTCTTCAGATGCCCGACTTCAACCGCCCGTTCATCGTGGACTGCGACGCCTCCGGTGTGGGGTTCGGTGCTGTCCTTCATCAGGGCGATGGACCTCTTGCGTTCTTCAGCAGGCCCTTCGCCGCGCGCCATCTTAAGCTCGCGGCTTATGAGCGGGAGCTCATTGGCTTGGTGCAGGCGGTGCGCCATTGGCGGCCCTCTCTTTGGGGCCGGTCATTCGGGATTCGCACGAATCACTACAGCCTCAAGTTCTTATTGGACCAGAGGCTGTTTACCGTGCCGCAGCATCAGTGGATCAGCAAGCTCTTTGGCTTCGACTTCACCGTCGAATATCGTCCGGGCCGCCTTAACACCGTGGCTGACGCCCTGTCTCATCGCGACGCCGACCACGACGCTGCCGTTGGCGACTCCGAGGGGGTGGTGCTCTGCATCTGCTCGGGGCCCTCTTTCTCCCTCTTTGCCGACATCCGTCGGGCCACCGCGGCCGCGCCGGATGCTCTACTCCTTCAGCAGCGGCTTGCTGCGGGCGACCTGGAGGAGCCGTGGCGCCTAGCAGATGGCTTGCTCCTGCATGGGCGCCGTATCTTCGTGCCGGAGCACGACGACCTCCGTCACCAGGTTCTGCTGCTGGCCCACTCGGCCAGCCACGAGGGTGTGCAGAAAACCCTCCATCGTCTCCGCGCCGACTTCTATATCCCCGGTGGCGAAGAGCTGAGTGCGAGCGTCCTTGTTGGATTGAGCACGGTCGGCCCACTGGAGGATGGAGCGCACCTCGGCAAAAGTTGGCTGAGGCCGCATCATGGGGATGAAGGAGGCCTGCTTGTCGAACTTTTCGCTGAGCCCGATGAGAAGGATGTTGATGAGCTGCCGATCTTCAACGGGATCACCAAGTTCACGGAGTTCGTCGGTGATGGACCTGAGGCGTTGGCAGTAGACACTGAGAGAGGAGTCGCCTTGCACCGTATTCCTGAGCTCGGTGTGGAGTAGATTGGTGCGAGCATCGACGTTGTCTTGGAACAACTGCTGAAGAGCCACCCAGAGACCGGCGGCGGTGGCAGCATCCTGAAAGACAAGGTTGAAGATCTCGGTGGAGACGCGCATGTAGATCCATTGGATGATGGCGAGGTCATCCTTGACCCATTGGGAATCATGGGATTGCAGCACGGCGGTGGCGTCGACATGGGAGCGAAGATTGCAGCGCCCGAGGTGAACTTCGAAGAGGTGGCGCCAATGGTAGTAGTTGTGGGAGTTGAGATCGAGGGTGATGGCGATATAAGGACTAATATCCGAGATTGTATCGGTGAGGGAGAGCACCGGGGGCATAGGTGGGGGTAGTAGAGCTAGGGTAGAGGAGGAGGAAGCTGTGGCGGCGGCGCGGGCGAGGGTAGCGGCCCGGCGCTCAAAGTAGCCGGGCGGCGGCAGCGGCGGTGGGGTGGGCGGCGGAGCCATACCCTAGGACCAGGAACTCTAAGATACCATGTAAGATTTGAATAAAACTATTGTTATTGATTTGCCGGACACATAGAGCGGTATATATAAGAGTTTACAAGCCAACCATACCTATTACAATACGACTAGGACTATTACAATACGACTAGGATTAGGTAACTTGAGAGCCAAGTAATAGTCTAACACTGCTATAGCGGCTCAGAATTTTCCGTGCGATTTGCTTCCTTCCCAGAATCGCAGGAGATCGCGCCGATTTCGCGGGAGATCGCGCCTTCCTTCCTATAATTTTACTGCCAATTCCAAAACTCCTTTGCCCGCGATTTTGATAACCTTCCTTCCTATATGATCTGAAGAGAGGAGGGGACCCCTTATCTGAAGAGAGGAAGGATCATTCTATACCAGTAAGAGCATCTACAGTCGGACGCCTCAAACCCGCCTCATACGCCCGGGAAGGCGCGCCGGTCATTGTCTGGTCACGATTTTTTGGTCACGATTTTTTACCCAGACGGCCCCCTCAAACGCCCGGGCTGACTAGCACCCCTCATATCCAGCCCAAATATGGGGGCGCCCGGGCACACCCGCCACGTCGGACCCGGCCCACGCTGGCCCACCCGACCCCACATAAATTCCTCCCCATCCGCTCCCGGACCAAACCCTAGCCACTTCACTCCCCTTCGCCACCCAAGCTCGTCTCCAGCTCCTTCCGGCCGTCTTCGGCGGGTAGCGGATCCGAGTCCTTCACCTCCAGATTCGTCGACCCCGAGCTCATCCCACGCGGCCCCGTGGAGGAGATGGCCGGCCGTCCGGCTTGCGCTTCGCGGCTCTCAAGAGGAGGCTCATGCGAGGCATCGCTCGGACTCCTTCCATCGGGAATTCATTGCGTCCGCCCAAATGACGCATGGATCAGGCGCTAGGCCAGCCGTAGCTTCCTCGCCGGAGGCCGTGTGGTTCGTCTGGCGTCCGAATGCATTGGCAGACGCACAACCCCTCCGTTGGCGTGCCGAGCATGAGACACACCATGGGCCTCGTCCAACGAGGCCATGGCACGGTGTGCCCCCGTGCAAGGCACCGGGCACGGGAGACGGCGACGGCCCTTGCGGTGGTGGACGTCGGCGAGGCGAAGTCGCATTCTCCGTCGTCTCGTATGGCGCATCAGTTCGGGTGCCACAACCGCTTCGTCGTCGACGTCCGTGGCTCGTCCCAGGAAGGATCTGTCATCGATCTGACATCCACCGGCACCGTTCTGGTTCCGGGCTCCGACGAGAAAGAGTAGGGCATGAGAGATGGCGGCGCCTTGAGTCCCATGAGCCAGCTCGTGTCCCATGCACTACCCTACCTTGCTGGCGACCGGACCAACACTCTCAAGAGCGCAGCCGGCCGCCGGACATGGCCATGGCGGAGCCGGGCGAGCGGGGAGCGGAACCGAGTGAGCACCGCTTATATTAGGTTTCACCGTTGCATGTAATAATATGGATTTTTGGTTTCTAATTTAAGGTATCCGGATATGGAATGCATTTTTTGAGGCGTGACCTGTCACTGTCCGCGGACGCGTTTGAGGGCTCAGATTTGCCAAGTCCGGCTGTAGATGCTATAACACCAGCCAACTCTTCGTAGCTGGATTGGCATTTGTCATTTTCTAACATCTCGCAAAATGACTTAGACAACAACTGCACTAACTATATTTTGGCTATCCTTTGTAATAGGCAACATCGGTACTAACCAACTATGTTTTGGATATCTTTTGCTCCCTCCGTTCCTAAATATAAGTCTTTGTAGAGATTTCACTATGTACCACATACGGAGCAAAATGAGTGAATCTACACTCTAAAATACATCTATATGCATTCGTATGTAGTCTATAGTGAAATCTTAGGAACGGAGGGAGTATAAGGAAACAAGTTTGCAGGTGTGCTACTCAGTCCCGTCCAACATTAAACATCAAGTTTGACTGTGTCTTTTAGGTCACTATAACACTAGGGTAATATTTGTATCTGTACTTTTGGATGGCTCCTTTCCAAGACAGAAGTCTAACCAGAAACTGCAATACATCAAACTATTATGACATAATAAATTTCAATACACCATACTTATGTGCGTATCAATTCAATACAAAACATTGGATTGGCTGACAAGGCAAAAAAGAAACACCATTCAGAGCTATGAATATAAAATTATATTTAGATATATTAGTGAAACTGTTCTCCCGCTCACTATAAACACACACACATTCAAAACATGCAACAAAATTTTAACAACTTTATAAAAACAAATCCCAAACAAACCAACGGGGCACGGCGTGGCCCCGCGCCCACTAGTATTTATATATGGCAAGATGATGGGTTAAATTAGATCCATATATTAAGTATCACATGTCCTTACGAAAACACCCTTTAACAAAAAAGAAAGAAAATCACTTGATAGTATTGATGGTCATTAATTAGATGCAATATTTACTGAATTTTGCCTTTTAAAGCCTAGCATTCTAGCGACGTCTCGAGCCTTGTCTCGAGCTTTATATGGTGGAGGAAGCCCACTCGAGCGACGCCTGGCATTGCTATGGTTCATTCTTCTACTTTTGGCTTTCCTCCTGTCTGCTCATTCTTCATAGAAAGATCATCACAATTTTTCAACTTTCTCATCCATTGCAGTTGCATTCATCTCATCTAGGTTCTCTCTAATTCCCTCTTTAGAAATGTTGGAAGAGTTGAACCTCTAGATCATCCTCTTCACCTCGAGCCTTTTCAGACTTCGGGCTAACCTCCTCTCCCTGCACCATCCTCAATGCCAGCAGGGAGTGAACTTGTCCTCGTGAGTCTGAAAAGGCCGGAGGTGAAGTGGAGAATCCAGAGGTTGTACTCTTCCAACGTTTTTGTAGAGGAAACTAGAGAGAACCTAGATGAGATGAATGCAACTGCAAAGGATGAGAAAGTAGAAAATTGCGATGATCTTTCTATGAAGAATGAACAGACAATAGGAAAGCCAAAAGTAGAAAGAATGAACCATAGCAATGTCAAGTCGTCCTCCATAGCTTGCATCTAACCGCCGAGGCAACCACAGGATCTGGAGAGAGGATCCCTCGCAAAGACCTTTTGGTGGACCCACAATCCGTGGCGAGATCGCCACCATAGGACTGCCATCTCATCGGAGATAGCCCTGCCCAGACTCGTCGGCCAAGGGGCCAACTGGTCGGATCTTGATCAAGGTAGACCAGTATGTGGCGTCGCAGCATACCCTCTGCATCTCCTCCATAGCTTGCATATAACCGCCGAGGCAACCACAGGATCTGGAGAGAGGAACCCTCGCAAAGACCTTTCTGTGGACCCACAATCCGCGGCGAGGCCGCCACCACAGGACTGTCATCTCATGAGAGATAGCTCTGCTCAGACCCGTCGGCCAAGGGGCCAACTGGTCGGATCTTGATCAAGGTAGACCAGTCTATGGCACCGCAACTGCCACGTGAGATCCATCTGGGGCCTCCCTGTGATGACGACGAGTGCGAGTAGCCGTCAAAGGGTCAGCACACGCCGACCGGAGAGGAGATGACGGATCCGGGACCTTAGATCTGAGGAACGAGTTGGAGGCACCAAAGGTGAGGCAGCGCACGTCCTCGCCGCCGCCTGACAACCGTCCGCCGTGGGGCTTAGACCGGTGGCCTCTGACGATGACGAGGAGGGAGGGAGTAGCAGTGGTGAAGGCTAGGAGTAGCCTCCCTATGACAGCGACAAGTGCGAGCAGCCGTCGAAGGGTCAGCACACGCCGACGAGGAGATGGCGGCTCCGGGACCTTAGATCTAAGGAACGGGTTGGAGGCATCAAGGTGAGACAACGAATGTACTCACCGCTGCCGGACGACCGTCAGCCGCGGGGCTTAGACCGGCGGTTTGCGACGACAACGGCGAGGGAGGGAGTAGCGGTGGTGAAGGTTAGGACGGGCCTCCCCATGATGGCGACGAGTGCGAGCAGCCGTCGAAGGGTCAGCACACGCCTACCGGAGAGGAGTTGCGGCTCCGGGACCTTAGATCTGAGGAACGGACCTTAAATCTGAGGAACGGGTTGGAGGCACCGAGGTGAGGCGGCGCATGTCCTCACCGTCGCCGGACGACCGTTCGCCGCGGGGCTTAGACCGACGGCCTCCTCCGACGACGGTGAGGGAGGGAGTAGCAGTGGTGAAGGCTAGGAGCGATGGCGGTGCGGCCTCCGGAGTCGGCCGTGAGCAACCCAAGAGGCAGGTTGTTGTACGCATTGTTTCGTGACTCCCCGTTGGTTTTGGTGTATATTTATGCTGGCATTTGGACTGGTCTCTTAAATGACCTTCCATTAGAGAAGATTGTTTTATAAGAAGCAAAGTTTTAGGTAGCCTTTTGATGACCATAGCTTGTTTTGTATTTTCCAGTACCAAAATGGCCATGGCTCAGGATCAGCAGTAAGTTTCTATCTTAATTTGCACAAAAGATTGCACTGGAAAAGATTGTTACTCCGTCCTATCCATATTATTTGTATCTGTATCTAGCACTAAAATACGCCTAGATACATCTGTCTGAGTGACAAGTAATTTGGATTGGAGGTAGTAAGTTGATTAAGTCCTCCTGCGCATATGCCAAGTGCCCAAGTGGGGTTGTATGCACAAAGAAACACTCATGGAGAGAAACTTTGTTTTTTTGCTCCTTCAAACATGCGCTATTCCTGGTTGTGGATATAGAGGCTTCACGGGATGTTGGTCAGGCCACTTTCTTGTCAACCATAGTACTGATTGCTTGCACTTCATCTACAGCCAGGCATTTCTAGTAAATTTGGGGGTGTCCCTGTCTTTTGTACTTCTTGAAGAGGACGATCACCCTGAACACAATTACACAAACATGACGCCCTTGGTGGGTTTGCCTCAGGGCTGGCAATGTGAAATCAGAGCAGCTAGTAGGCCTCTGTCACAAACACAAAAGTGTGGGGAGGTCTATACCCTACAGAAGCCTTTCTTTTGGTTCCATACATGATTTCTGCAGTTCTAGTAACCTCACTGTCTCAATGCAAACATGTGTAGCATTGTAAACTTATTGTGCAAAGTAATTTCAGCAAGTACATCTATATATGTAAAAGCACTGGTTCCACCTGGCGATTACATTATTGTAAAGGCTAGTTTAAATGTAGTACAAAAGAGTTCCACAGTTCATTTATTTTATTCTCCAAATCCTTCTATACTACTCCATATCTCACTAATATTGTTTCATTAGCTACCTAGCTTATGAAACCCATTTACTCAGATTAACAGAGACACCATTCTCATCAGAAAGAAGGTCGATCCTCCACGGGGTATACACATACGACTCCCGCACGCAAGCGGGAAAACGCTCATCCCTTTGGTAGCAGCAAAAGATCACCAAGGTACTCAAGCTTGGAAGTGCTCAGGTAGTAGGCATAGGCGCAAGGCTCGTACTGGTGGCCCAAGAAGACGATCTCCTTGCGAGGATGGTACCCCAAGAAATCCAACCAGCCAATGTACCTGCCTAAGGTGACGCCGCTGCCTTCTTCTTCCGTGACATTGGTGCCATCATCATCTTCCCATTCTCGGCATCCCTTCTCCGTCGACGATTTCTTCTCCTGGGATCGTCCAGGACCCAAGACTTCTCTCTGTTTTGGAGGTTTTTGCACATGAGTTGCCTGATGGAGGGCTCGAGGTCGGCATGATGCGCCATCTCCCATACAGGCGTAGTCGTCGGTGATTCTTCGGTCAGTACACATACGGACATACCTGGAGCTTTAGGCAGTCGACAATGGTGTAGTAAACCCCTATCCAAGACTAGCTCAAGTACGGCGTAGCCCACCTATGCTCGGTGACTTTGGTAACTCCCGGGGTTTTGATCACCATGTACTTTCCCCGTCAGCAGCGACAACCTGCAGAGATAATAGTTTAGCAAGCAAATTGTCAGTAGCTAGGTCGGCCCTGTGATGCTGCTATGGTGATTGGTTCATGAACCTGATGTTGAATATTTGCTAGGTCTCTTGTTTCTGCTAGCACATGATTAGCTTAAGTGTCTAAGTTAGTATAGTATCAGTGTTGATGCACACGACTGCCATTCTGTTGCACCATTCTTGTTCGATTTTCATTAGCTTGCTGTGTGGTCTTCAGTGATGAGAGATTATGATAAGCTGCAAGCAGGCCACTGCAGTACTGCACAGTTATCTCTACCGATTCTTAGGACACTGAGAGAACAATCTAGTTTCTTCAAATGCATTTTGGACTCAATATCCTCATGACCTTTGCAACTGAATAATCAGTTGAACTGATGTGACATTCACGCAGAGTTCTTATCTTAATTTGTCATGTGTACCAGGCAAGGCTTCCGCCATCAGACTTCTAGAGGAGTAATGGGCGGTGAGGCCAGAGGGACGGCGATGAAGAGTACACATCCAGGAGCTAATGCTCGAATGGTCGCCGCCGCACCCTCCGCCATGGTCGCCGCCCTTACCAGAAGGGTGCTTCAGAAAACTCCGCTCCTCCTTTGCACCTCCCGCAACCACCTTGGGCGCCGCCACCCTCCGCCATGGTCGCTGCCGGCACCTCCGCTATGGCCGCTGGGTTGGGCAGTTGGGCTGGCCCTTTTGTAGAAGCTAGAACCTCGGGAAACGCTGCCCAGCGGCCGACGCACTGAACGGCGGTGTAGAATAGTCCCACCTCGCGTAGCCAGCATGGAGAAAACCAAATTAAATAGCGTCGTCTGGCGCACCTAATCGCCGAGCTTGGTGGCGCAAGCTTGTAACCCCAGATGTTGAGGGGGGCTTGACGGGAAAGGACTACTGGGCCCGGTCGTGTCGGCCCTTGACCCAATTACATGGGGGAGTAGTTTCCTGGATTGCTGGGCCCGGTCGTGTCGGCCCTATATCCAATTACATGTGGGGGCAATCACCGTCAGCTTTTTTTAATCAAAATATTAACTGTACTATTGATACTACAGTTTTCTCAAAACCATGATATCTTGTCTTTTTCGCCGAGAGATATCCAAATGAGTTGAAATTTGGAGCGGACCTCACGCATCAAATTATCTATCACACAAAAAATTGGATTTTTTTTGAATTTTGCTAGTATTTGTTTTGAATTCTTTTCTGGCCGGGAGCAAATGAGCCTGGGCACCGATTTGGATTTTTGCTTCCGGCCTTCTTTTTTTCTTAAACCGAGAACACGAAAAAGCTAGTATTATCTTCACCTCGCTCCCAACCCGTTGTCGCCGCCTGTCGTCTTGGTTGGCGGCCATGGACAAATCAAAGAACGACAAAGGAGAGGAAAACGGTCAGTGCACTGTCCTTCATTGCATCCTTCTGCTTGCCCTCCTGCCGCTGCTTTTGATTTTCCCTACTAAAGTCACCTCCTCCTAATCTGTGTTCCCTACATAACGAGATCCTCATCTAGCGAAGGTATGTGGGGATTTCTTTTCGTTTTTGTTACGTATGCTTGACTTGCTAGGTCGAGATGGACTGATCAGGCCCTCGCTGCACCTGCTGGCATATGTGGTAGTTCAACAGCCAACTCCTTTTATCAGTTTAACATTGAGCTTGAGTATGGTGCGTTCAGAGTGGCCGTTTAGCTAGTGCATGGTCGTACTAGTTTGTGCATAGCCGTTCATCAGCTTGCAACGTCGAGCTAGCTAGCAATGAGCGTGTTTGCAACTGCTTCAAATGGCGCATACAAGCTATTGCCAAACAGGTCCACAATATTCTCAATACTTCAAAGTTCTTTCTTATGTCAAGACCGTGGTATTTTGTGCCTACATGCTAAATTACTGTAGTTCTTCAATACTTTGCTCAAACATAGTGAACTCCAGATTCCGTCCAGAAGGCTAAAGCCATGTGATCTACAATGTTTTGGTGTATATTTAAGCTGGCATTTGGACTGGTCTCTTAAATGACCGACAATTAGAGAAGACGTTTGATAAGAAGCAAAGTTTTAGATAGCCCTTGCATGATCACAGCTTGTTCTGTGTTTTCCAGTGCCAAAATGGCTATGTACTATGCTTTTCCTGCTGGCCCAGGCTCAGCAACAGCAATAGGTGTCACCGTTTGTTCTCATGATGCTATCTTGATTTGCACGAAACATTGCACTGGAAAAAGATTGTTTAAGTCGATTAAGTCCTCATGCGCATATGCTAGTAGGGGGAATCCTGAAAACTGACAAACACAAAGGAGTGGGAAGGTCTATACCCTACAGAAGCCTGCAGTTCTAGTAACCTCACTGTCTCGAGCCTATTTTCTTCTTCTTTTGGTTCCATATATTTTCTCCTTGTGTAGCACTTGCACAGTAGCAGTGTAAACTTATTGTGCAAAGCAATTTCAGCAACTACATGCATGTAAAAGCACTGGTTCCACACCTGGCAATTACAACATTGTAAATGCTGGTATAAATTTACAGAAGGGTTTCACAGTTCATTAATTTTATTCTCCAAATCTTCAATACTACTCCATATCTCACTATTATTGTTTTTTAAAACCAAAGGTAGACAAACACTAATATTGTTTCATTAGCTATCTAGCTTATGAAACCCATTTACTCAAATCAACAGAGACACCATTCTGATCATAAAGCAGGTCGATCCTGCACGGGGTATACACGTGCGACTCCTGCACGCAAGCCGGGAAAGGCTGGTCCCGTGGTGCCAACCGAAGACAACCAAGGTACTCAAGCTTGGAAGTGCTCAGGTAGTAGGCATAAGCGCGACGCTCGTACTGGTGGCCCAAGAAGACGATCTCCTTGCGAGGATGATACCCCAAGAAATCCAACCAACCAATGTACCAGCCTAGGGCGACGCCGCCTTCTTCTTCTTCTTCAGCGACATTGGTGCCATCATCATCGTCGCTATCAGAGTCCCATTCCTGGTATCCCTGCTCCGTCGACGATTCGAGTATCCTGGGATCCTCCAAGACCCAATACTTTTGTGCGTTTTGGAAGTTTTTGCGTATGAGTTGCCTGATGGAGGGCTCGAGGTCGGCGTGATGCGCCATCTCCCACACCGGCGTCGCCGTTGGTGATTCCTCGGTCAGTACCCATACCTGAAACTTTAGGCAGTCGACAATGGTGTAGTAAACCCCCATCTGAGACTTGCTCAGGTACGGTGTAACCCACCTATGCTCGGCGACTTTGGTAACTCCTGGGGTTTTGATCACCACATATTTTCCCGTCAGCAGCGAGAACCTGCAGAGCGATAATAATTTAGCAAGCAAATTATTACTGTAGTAGCTAGGTGGGCTATGTACGTGATGCTGTTATGATGATTGGTTCATGTACGTACCTGACGATGAAAACCGCCGCGGCAATGGACATATAGGGATTGCCGCCAGTAGACGGCGTGGCGACGGCGCGGCCGGCAATGACCAAATCCCATTCCGTGGCCGGGCGACAGTGGATCCGACCACATGTCGGCCACCGTCCCCGCGGCGCCGCCTTCCCGGACGAACGCCCTGTCGCTCCACCTTCCGGTCTCGGACGAGAACACTTGCGCCACGTACGGCGACGGCGGCCACTCCATAAGCCCCAAGGTGTCCTTCTCCTCGACGTGCTCGCTCTGACGGGGTCTCGCACGCTTCCGCGGTTCGTCCTCCGAGTCCCAGGACAGCCAGTCCTCCCCATCGTCCGTTTCGTCGTCGGTGTCGATCTGAGGCGGCGGCAACGACTCAGCGTCCGCGAAGAAGAGCCGCCCCACGTTGAACGGCGGCGGCGGCGGTGAGTCGGCAGGTTCGGGGGGCTGGGGCTCGCCGGGCAACTCGGGGAGCAGGAGCACCTCGTGGTGGAGAGACACGAAGGGATCGAACACGAGGTACGCGCCTGATGCGACTCCCGAAGGCTCCGAGCTCGGCGCGGGCGGCAGCACGGCTGACCTCCGCGTGGCCGGGTTGTAGACGAAGCGCGTGCCCTCATCGGCCTCGCACAGGAGGAGCCCGTTGCAGTGGTCCACGAAGGAGGTGCACCAGCTGGTCGGCGCATCGGCGAGACGGGTGTCGAAGCCGACGGCGGGCCCGCCGCGCGCGAAGAAGTAGGTGTCGCGCAAGCTTTCGGCCATGTTGATGAAGGCGCCGCGTGGCGCGCCCGGCAGGAGGTGTTGCGGGAGGACCAGCCTGCGGGCGTCGATGGTGGTGCGCCAGTTCGCACAGACGCGCCTGCATGCGGCGAGGTGGCGTGGCGGGACGCGGCGGAGGATGTCGGCGAGCACCTCTTCTGGGAGATCCATCCGCCGGCGGGTTCTCCGGATCTGCGCACGTACCCTGCGAGGCTTTTTTTGTTTGCGCCAGGGCTATTTCGCCCATACCGATTTCTTATACGTCTAGCGGCCCGGCCCAGTAACGAGGTTCCTTCGCTAGGCGCTGTAGGTTCCTGTAGTCACTCTATGCGAAAATCCTGTATGCCGCTCGTTGCGTCAAACTGCCGGCGCTTCGCACAGGCGAGCCACCGAGCAGCGACGCAACGGGCCGGCCCGTTAAACCGTTCCAGCACTCCCGGTTTTGGGAACCTTCTAGAGGTTCCCAGCTGGTTTTTTCCGGTTTTGGGAACTTCTAGAAGGTTCCTGAACCGGTTTTTATTTTCCTTTCTTTTTCTATTTCTGTTTCTGTTTCTTTTTCTTTTTTCTTTTTTGTTTTAAAAGTTTATGTTTTCTCCCTCAAAAAATGTTCGCGCTTTTACAAAAATGTTCAAAATTTGAAAAATGTTCGTGTTTTCAAATTTTGTTCATAAATTCAAAAACTGTATGCATTTATCAAAAAATGTTCGGAATTTTCGAAAAATATTTTGTGTTAACAAAATTGTTCAGAATGTTTTTGTTTAAAATTTTGACAACTTTTAAAAAAATGTTCGTGACTTCAAAAAATGTTTCCGTTAAAACAAATCCAAAAATGTTCATGAATTTCTGAACATATTCGTTTTATATTTTCTTCACGTATTCAACTTTTGTTCACGTATTCAAAAAATGTTCAACTTTCAAATTTGCTTGGAATTTTTAAAATTGTTTTCTATTTCTAACTTTGGTCTAAAAATGTTCTTGTTTCCTTTTCGGTTTCTTTTTTCGTTTCTTTTTTATTTTTCAATTTTTTTTGAAAAAACTTAATGTTGCAAAAATTGTTCGTAACCTTAAAAAATTGTTCCCACTTTCAAAAAACCTTCAGTTTTTTAAAAAATGGCCGCATTTTCCAAAATTGTTCATAAATTCAAATAATGTTCGCATTTTAAACAAAATGTTGTGGCATTTAAAAAATGTTCCCTTTTTAAAAAATGTTCATATTTTCCTTTTTTTGGTTTTCTTTTCTATTTGGAATTTTCAATAAATGTGTTCACTAATTTGAAAAGAAATCATGTTTTTGACAATTTGTTCGCAAACTCAAAATATGTTCGAGGAATTTCAAAAAAATTTCTCATTTCTAAATTTTGTTTCATAAATTTGAAAATGTTCTGTAATTTCAAAAAAAGTTCCAGCCTTTTCAATTTTGTTCACATACTCAAAAAATGTTCATGTTTTCTGAATTTTCTGAAAAATTTTGTTTTGAACAAATTATTCATAATTTCCAAAAAAAATCTTATTTAGAATTTTTTTCATGATTTCAAAAAAATGTCCCTGATTTTTCGAAAATGTCATAGTTTTTCGGAAAATTGTTCCAAATTTGGAAAGTGTTTGTGTTTGCCAGGACATTCCATTTTTTGAAAAAAGAAACTACTTTGAAATTTCTAAAGTAATTCGGATCTGCAAAGCGTGTCTAGTTCTTTATGTTTGATGCTAAGTTATGAGCACATACGAGTGTGAGGTGAGCTGGTAGGAACACATCATCTGGATCTCTCGATCCTGTGTTTGAATCCCTGGTATTGCAGTATTTTTTCAGCAATGCTCGTTCATGTTGATCGCCATCTTCATGGGCCGGCCCAGTCGGGGACGCTCCTGTGCAAAGCCGCAGCAACTTGACGTAGAGAGTGTCACATAGGAGGTGCCCACTCTATGGGCTATTTGGCATGCTCGTCGGAAGGCAATCCATGAAAATATATTTCAAAGTCCAGCGGGCACGCACCTCTTTGTTGATTGTTTCATCTCAGAGATATCAACCTCAAGGCCTACGCAACAGAATCAGGTGCGAGCTCCAACGTTGATTCAACACTGGCTTCCTCCGCCACCGGGCCACTGCAAGATCAAAGTGGATGGTGCTACAACCAAATCAGCAAGACACGGATCAATCGGTGTCATCTGTAGAGCCATTGATGGCTCGTTCATGGGAGCTTCAGCTATATGTTTTGAGGGTGTCTCCGACCCGGCGTCTCTTGAAGATCTAGCTTGCAGGGAGGCTTTGGCTTTAGCATCTGATCTAATGCAAACACAAGTGGTGGTCGCATCAGACTGCAAGGAAGTGGTCTCCAATATTTCTGAAGGCAATGGAGGAACACATGCGCATATTATCCGGGGATCAAGCAAATGGAGTCTGAATTTCAATCTTGTTCTTTTATTTTTGAACGTAGAACCACAAATAACGAGGCACATAGTCTCGCTAAATACGCGCTTAGTCTGTCTATTGGTCACCATGTTTGGCTGCTTCAACCTCCAGACTTGAGATGTATTCCATAGAACATTATTGAGTAATAAAGCGTGTGTTTTAGCCTAAAAAAGAAGCAAATATGTTCGTGCGTTGCATTGGAAAAAAAATCGCATACTCCTAGCACAATAAGCACCACTCAAGACCCCTTCGCAGGTCCAAGTTATCTATTTGAACCCCTTCGCAGATCCAAATTATTTATTTGAACATAGCGTCTCATCCATGTTGTGGTTATCCTCCTTCCCATGTCCACTGACCATGGTCACGGTATCCACCTGATCTCAATGCGTCCGAACGTGGTCAATTCCAAGGTGATGATCTAGGCCACCTCACTCACACCTGTCACTGAACCACGCTCGCAAGTGAACGTCTAATATTTTTAAAACTAATCTCTGGGCGTCACAACTGTCCTTCTTGATCTATTGCATACTCCCAGTCCATACACTATCGCTCTTGTGCCAACTCACATGAATGTTTTTTTAAACACGAACACTTTTTAAATCACATAAAAATTTTAAAGAGCATGCGTATTTTTAAAATTACGAATATATTTTAAGCACATGAACACTTTTTAGAATTACATGATTTTTTTAGAAAATGGTGATATATTTTAAATGATATAAACATTATATAAATACATGAACACTTTTCTTAATACTACACAAATATTTTAAGATGCATCAATGATTCCAAAAAATACATAATATTTTTCGAAAGGTAGAAGACTTTTTAAATGGCACAAAAAAATAAAACTTGTTGTGAGGATGCCCAATTTTTTTGCCAATACTAATTTGATTTGGATTGCAAGTGATCAGGAGAGGTATGCACGCCCATTGTATTTTCTAAGGGTGTGTTTGGTTGGGGAACCAACTGTCATGGAATGGAATGGTTCCGTTCTAGAGGAACGGGTCCATTCCATTCATGTGTTTGGTAGGAGCAAAAGAGAGTAACGGGTTGGTTCCGTTCCGGTGTTTGGTTGGAAGCACGGAGTGTAAAATGAAATGACATAAATTTATAAATTTCGGCAGCATGTCATTTATATTTTCAAGAAAGACAACATAACAATATATATTGACAAGTTCAACATATAAATGACAACACATAAAACACATATTTCAACAAGGTCAAATAGTTAAACACATTTGACAGCCATACATGTGTAGTTCATATACGAAGCTCTCCAAAAGCAAGCAAAGTGCAATAAAGCCATACATGTCCAAGTCATACTTGACAGCCAGACACGCCTAGTTCTCTCCAAAAGCAACCAAAGTGCACTAGGAAGCATACATGTCAGGTTCACATACTTGACAACCATACAACCATATCGAATTTAGAAGTTCTTCTTGATATACCTACTCACCCAAACAGACTTGTTGGTTTGGAAAAGTTTCATGAAGGCTCTTGCATTCTTTGGGTTGTCCACAAGATGCGCATAGTAGTGGGCTACGTGCTCTTCACTAAAATCTGGCAATGTGGAGACTACATCCCAAAGGTCATCTGGTATATCATCATCATCTCCACTAGACTTCACAAGCGCATCGGCCACAAGTTTGAACCCATCTTTGAGAATTCAATTAAGTGGATCTTCACGAACATGCTTTACCTTAGCCTTTTTTTGGTGGTGCCTTGGGGACAGAAGATTCACCAACATTTGGTGACGTGTTGACCTCACCGTTCTCCTCGTCTTCAAGATCAATGGAAAGAAGATCATTGCCAGATCTGCCATTCAGCCCCTTGGCCCCAATTGTCCCATAAATGGCAGCCATGGCATGATAGTGCTCAATTGGGGTATTCAGGAAGGGGCATCAGCTTTGTGGGTCTACAAACATTGTGCAAAATGATTAGCATAATGCAAACATAAAACGACATCGGATTTGTAGGGTGAGAAGCATACCATACAATGCCCTGCATAGTGCTCCTCGCTGAGCCTAATTGTGCAAGTATCTTCATCCCATAGAGCTCCACTTAAATTCTTCAAATTGACCACCTTCGTCCAAATCTTCCTCCACTTCTTGAGATGATTTTTGACTTGCTCTCCGGTGACAGAAAGCTTGAATTGCTCGTTCAAAACAATAGCACATTGTCTATGATGCACGTCCCTGAAGCCACTTGACGTTCTCTTCCCATCAGCAACAAGACCAGCCAAAAAACCAAGCATGGTTTTTGTCATGGCATTGGTCCAAACAATGATCCCAACTCTCCCGGAGTTCGCACTTGCAGCTTCAACACTCTCCATTTCTGTCCAAATAATAAGAGATACAATCTGTCCAACCATCAAATAAATTCAAATGTACTTGCATAAACATCACAAATACATGGTTCAAATTTAGTAAATGATAGAATCTGTCCAGCCATCAAATAAATTCAAATGTACTTGCATAAACATCACAAATACATGGTTCAAATTTAGTAAATGATACAATCTGCCCAGCCATCAAATAAATTCAAATGTAGTTGCATAAACATCACAAATACAAGGTTCAAATACATGGAGTGTGCCACACTCATATATTAGCATACATTAGTTGTTTATCTTCCCACATTTGGGCTCCCATTTGCATCCTACGGTCTACCACGGCCCTAACGTCACTTGCTTGTTGCCTTGATGTTCGAATTGGTTGGGTGGTCCATGCCACTTCCGGTATAATAAATTCATCAATCCCTTGTGACAGTGCATAATTATGAAGAACACAACAAGCTATAACAAGGTCAACTTGCACCCAGAAAGAGAAGAATGGTTTGGCATCATCTAAAATTTTGAAGCGCCTCTTCAGAGATCCAAAAGCCCTCTCCACCGTCACCCGTAGAGATGAGTGCCTAAGGTTGAATAGCTCCCTATCATTTTGGACTGGATTGTTGCCCCACTCGTTCAAATGGTACCTCACACCACGAAAAGGGGGCAAGAACCCAGGCTTTGCTCCATAGCCAGCATCAACTAGGTAGAACTTTCCTAAAAAATAATAATTGGTGACAATGGTTCTTGTAAGGTAATAACAAATGGACAATTTTTGTATCCTAGGCAACTTCTTACCCGGTGGTACTTGTAAGCCCCTCTCATGTGTTAATGCATCAGCTAAAACAGTTGCATCATGTGCTGACCCTTCCCAACCAGCTAACACATATGTGAAGCGTAGATCAAAATCTACCGCTGCCATCACATTTTGAGTGGTGAAGGCCTTCCTACCCTGAAAAGAATGCTCCACATCTTTGGTAACACCTGCTTGCACATGTGTACCATCGATAGCTCCAATACAATCCTATATAGTGACATGTATTAATAAATGGCATATCATATAGCCTAGATAGCTAACGAATAGTTTCTGAATTTACCTTAAAATATGGGTCAAATCGATGATTTCCTGTAATTTTTGTGGGGATCTCCAATGATGGTGGCGTTATGTAATCATTACGAAGCTCCCCTATGGCATGGAGAACCTTTCTAAAATAGATGCTGGTTGTGCCGTATGATCTACAAAAATTGGCCGAAATAACCCTATTCCGAAGGTTATGCCCAATTGTATGCAAAAACATCGCTAATTGTTGCTCCACGCTAAGATGTGGACTATCTTCTAGCAATTTGCGATCCCTGAGTATGCCACACAAGCGAAAGAACGCAACTCTTTCAAACCTTAACATGTTTTTACATAACATATCGCTTTGCCAAATTTTTTGATCTAGGTAATCATATCTGATTCGATCTCTTTCGTGCATTGGGCAATATGTAATACATGCTCTTCTCTTCCTTATTATAGCTCGAACAATGACTGCAATTGCAGCAAGTGTGACAAAAACAGCGGCTCCCCTAACCATCCTTTTTCTTTTGTTCATCTTCTTGACCATCTACAATTGATGCATGCTATCAAAATTATTACACATCACCACATATTGCAAGGATGTACTGGACAAGACCAATTTGAACAAAAGATGTACTAGACAACAACAATTTGAGCAAAAAAATGCACTGGACAGTAGCATATACAAGGGGAGAGGAGGAGGGATTTGTGCCTTCAAGAGAGATGGGTGTGCTTGACTCTGCCGCCACGCCGGAGTAGCACCTAGACCCCTGCCTTATTCCCTTGTATCCTGCAGATCGAGTGAGGGGGTGAGAAAATGGATCGAGGGGTGGCGGCGCAGAGAGGGAGAGGGCCAGCGGCACAGAGAGGGAGAGGGACGACAGCGCAGAGAGGGAGAGGGACGGCGGCGCACCTGTGCCTTCGGAGCAGAGCAGCGATAGGGTTGCGGGAGAGACGAGCGGTTCCGCGTGGTTTCGTCGATTTGGAGGTCTCGGCGAATTCCGGATATGAGGCGAATATTCACTACGCGGGGATGAGTAGGTTCTCCTTCCGTTGGGCTACCAAACGCAGGAACGAGGCCCAGGGACGGGTCCGACCCGTGACATTCTGGCCCGTGACTCGAACCAAACACACCCTAAGGGACTCACCAACATATATTTATCACCTCTTGGTATACTTGATTCTTCTTTTAATTCTTTTTTCTTCTTGAGGTAAGTTCTATTAATTCCTTTCCTTCCTGAGCCAAGGCGAAATTTATTCCTTACCTTAATTTCTTTCCTTCCAAAGGCAAGGTAAATTTTATTCCTTCTTTTAATTCTTTTCCTTATTTCTTATTGAGGCAAATCTGAATTTATTTCTTCTTTTATTTTCTTTCCTTTTTTCGTCCCCCAATTTGCATGGATTTACTTGGGCCATAGAGCGGGGGGTTAAGGCCCAAGAGGGCAACCGCAGATGGGATCTGGAGAAGGGTGGCGGCTGAAAAAAAGGATTTCCCATGAGCCCGAACAAAACATATGAAAAAATCGGGGTAAGAGTTTCAATAGTAGGTACTCCCTCCGTAAACTAATATAAGAGCGTCTAGATCACTATTTACGGGGGGAGTACAGAATAAAAGCAAGTTTTGTTTTTTGTTTTTCCACCCAGTGGGTTAGCTACCTGAGTTGGTTCATGCATGCTACGTAAAGTACGTGGGCAGGGTTTGAGTCCTCATAACGCATTTATTTCTAATTTACAGACGTAATTTTCTTCTACACAACCAAAACGTGTACAAAAGGAAACAAAGAGGACGTATGAAAACACCTGATGGACAGAAAAAAGCGGAGAAACGATCCATCCTTTAA
Organism: Triticum dicoccoides; assembly: GCF_002162155.2. Taxonomy (NCBI): domain Eukaryota; kingdom Viridiplantae; phylum Streptophyta; class Magnoliopsida; order Poales; family Poaceae; genus Triticum; species Triticum dicoccoides. The sequence continues at coordinate 545,611,067 of NC_041387.1, read as the reverse complement.
TATTAGATAGAGAAAAAAGAAAAGGGTATGGTCTTATTTGTTATTTTTTTCTATTTTTTGTTTTATTTGTTTTCTGCTGGTTTACTTTGGTTTCCTTTTTCTTTAAATTGCTTTGGTTTTCCAGTCTTCTCGAAGGTCTTTTTGGGTTTTCTTTGCTGTAGGTTCTTGTAGGTCCGGTTTATACTTGTTTTAACTTTGAAACATGAGCCTCCTCTATTTTTAGTTGCATTCTCCCATGTTTTCATGCTTGTTGTTGATCAACATAATTGATGATTTTTTTTAGAAAAAACACTGATGTGAAAAATGCCTCTGGTGTGATTTGATTGTGTATGCTGTTGTGGAAAAACAACAGTGAGTAATCTAGTGTTCCTGAATTTCTCTCAAATGTAGACCAAAAAATGCTGCAGGAAGATACAATTTAGAGTTTCTGTTATTTGATATCTTCTATATCTAATTTTCTGAAACAAGATAAAAAATTGTTGATTCCATGGAGAAATAGCAGGAAGATAAAATTTAGAGTTTCTGTTGGGGTTTGGGACACATATATCTTCTTCAAAATTCAGCCAGAAGAAAGAGGATGCAATACTGATCAAGAGCGTCTTTGGGTGTGTGCACGCTAAGAAGCCCGATAAAACGAAAACCGAGTAGCGCACAAGAGAGCATTGCAACAGAAAACAACAACTTTAGTAGGCAGCCTAGTGAAGGAATGGATGTAACAAGAAAACGCCAAAAAATAGGATGCTCCATCATGACTATAAGGTGATATGATTGTTGGGCTAAGGCAGGAGAGATGGACAATAACTTGCCTTTTTGCGGAGCATACACATCCATTGATGGAATAGTCGGAGCAGGTACTACTGCTTGCACCGCAGTATACCTGCCGAGGATTACTAACTCTTGTTGACGTTGCATGATGTGAACATATCAAATTCAGATTGCATGGGCGTATACTTGGTATGATCCATGGAGGTCACACCAGGATACTCCTGTATGTGAATAGAGATGTTTCGAACGAACGTGCAAAGCATCAGTAAGGGATAACATTTTGAGACGGGTTTGTTATAGGATTGACTATGTTACCGCTTTGCTCAGCCCCTCTTATAGCGTTGCTAGTTGCAGGTGCAACTGTAGGTTGTTCCATGTTGGGACATGGATATCATGGGATATCACAATATCTCTTATTTAATTAATGCATCTATATACTTGGTAATGGATGGAAGGCTCGGCCTTTTGCCTGGTGTTTTGTTCCACTCATACCATCTTAGTTTCCGTCATGCCGGTGTTATGTTCCTTGATAAGCGCTCCTAACATGTGTGGGGTTTTAGGGGACCCCCTAGTCATTCGCTTAGGATAAAACTCTTCCATTAAGGCCTAGCTTTGGTTTTCACTTTGCCTAATAACAACTAAAGCTTGCATAGGACTTCCCAGGCCCCCAGGAAATTAAACAACAAACCGGGTCAGTGCTACTCATGAGTGTTGGTCCAAACTAGAGCACTGTGTGGGGCCGCCCCTTGGCAACTTGGGGTATTTGGCACCTGTACGCATATCTTATCCGCTGTGTCCTAAGAACGAGATACACGGCTCCTGTCGGGATCGTCGACATGTTGGGAGGTCTTGCATGCTGGTTTAGTTTTACCTTTGACGAGTGGCTTGTCCATCGGGATTCCTTATCGTAAGCATCGTGATATCACAGTGTGAGGATGTTTCATTGGATGCGTGTGGTAATTCATAATGGACTACTTGGAGCACCCATGCAGGGTTAAATCTTTTCGGAAGCCATGCCCGCGGTTATGTGGCGACTTGGAAATTTATAATATCCGGTTGTAGTGAACTTGACACTAAATCCAATTAAAATACACCAACCACGTGCGTAACCATGATAATCTCTTTTCGAGAGAGTTCGGGATCAGAACACGGTGGGGTTATGTTTGACTCGTAAGTAGTTCAGGATCACTTAATCATTACTAGTTCACGTCCGTTATGAGTAGTTTAGTCTTCTTAGTCTTGTACTCATAAGTTAGCCACCATACTGTTGGGAAACATAGCATGCAATTTCAAAAAAAAAATCTCACGCTCACGCAAGATCTATCTAGGAAATGCATAGCAACGGAAGGGGGAGAGTGTGTCCACGTACCCTCATAGACTGAAAGCGGAAGCGTTAACTTAACGTAGTTGATGTAGTTGAACGTCTTCTCGAATCAACCGATCAAGTACCGAATGTACAATACCTCCAAGTTCTGCACACGTTTAGCTCGATGACGTCCCTCGAACTCTCGATCCAGTAGAGGCACGAAGGAGTCGATGAGTTCCGTCAGCATGACAGTGTGATGACGGTGTTGGTGATGTGATCCACGCAGGGCTTCGCCTAAGAACCGCGACAATATGACCAGAGGAGTAAAAGGTGGAGGGGGGCACCGCACACGGCTAAGACAATTGTTGTGCTTTGGGGTGCCACCTTCCCCCGTATATAAAGGAGGAGGGGAGGAGGCCGGCCACAAGGGGCACGCCAAGGAGGGGGGAGTCCTACTAGGACTCCCAGTCCTAGTAGGATTCGCCCCCCTCTTTTCCTTCTCATGGAGGGTGAGGGAGTCCTAGATTAGGGGGTACTCGGATAGCCGGACTATATACTTTGGTCGGACTATTGGACTATGAAGATACACGATTGAAGACTTCGTCCCATGTCCGGATGGGACTCTCCTTGGCGTGGAAGGCAAGCTTAGCGATTCGGATATATAGATCTCCTTCTCTGTAACCGACTCTGTGTAACCCTAGCCCCCTCCGGTGTCTATATAAACCGGAGGGTTTAGTCCATAGGACAACAACAATCATAATCATAGGCTAGCTTCTAGGGTTTAGCCTCTATGATCTCGTGGTAGATCAACTCTTGTAATACTCATATCATCAAGATCAATCAAGCAGGAAGTAGGGTATTACCTCCATCGAGAGGGCCCGAACCTAGGTAAACATCGTGTCCCCAGCCTCCTGTTACCATTAGCCTAAGACGCACAGTTCGGGACCCCCTACCCGAGATCCACCGGTTTTGACACCGACATTGGTGCTTTCATTGAGAGTTCCACTGTGTCGTCGCGATAGGGCATGATGGCTCCTCCAATCATCAGCAATGACGCGGTCCAGGGCGAGATTTTTCTCCCCGGACAGATGTTCATATTCGGCGGCTTCGCACTGCGGGCCAACTCGCTTGGCCATCCGGAGCAGATCGACAGCTACACCCCTGGCCACCAGGTCAGGTTCGGAAACTTGAACTACTTGGCCGACGTTCGCGGAGACTTGATCTTCGACGGATTCGAGCCCACGTCAGGAGTGCCGAACAGTCGACGGGCATAACTTAGATCTGCCATTGGACGATGTTCGGGATATCGCACCTGCGGCTGCCCCGGTACTTAATTCGGAGCAGATCGCGCCGACCGAGGATGGGTGGATAGACCCCGCCATGGAGGCCACACACCCATCAGCGTTGGAGCCGAACACAGACTCTACCTCCAAAGAGATCTGTGTAACCGGACCCCCGGACTCGTCTCCGGCTTCAGGGTCTGAACTGCGCACGTCTGTGCCCATCGAATCTGATTGGGCACCGATCATGGAGTTCACCTCCGCGGATATATTTCAACACTCACCCTTGGGTGACGTGCTAAATTCGTTGAAGTCTCTCTCTTTATCAGGGGACTCTTGGCCGAACTATGTCCGGCTCGAGTGGGATTTGAACGACGAAGAAATTCGCTACCCACCCACGACACTTAATAGCCACTGTCGATGACTTAACCGACACGCTTGACTTCGACTCCGAAGACATCGACGGCATGGACGTCGATGCCCGAGATGATATAGAACCACCACCCATGGGGTGCTGGACAGCCACCTCATCATATGATATATACATGGTGGACACACCCAAGGAGAACAAAAGCGACAAAAAGGATGCAACGGAGGATAATCCCCCCGAGCAGAAACCATAGCGACGGCGCAAACGCCGCTCCAAATCCAGCCACAGTAAAAATGGCGATAACAGTGCAAGAAAAAAACAACACCTCGGTCGACTCCAAAGGAAACGACGACCCCATGGACCCAGCGATGGAGCAGGATGAACCAGGACACGCCGAACATATCCCGGAGCAGATGCCCGACCACGGCAATACCGAGGATAAAACTCATCAACCTGCCTCCGGAGAGGAGGACAGTCTGGATGACGACGCATTCATCATCCCGGAAACACGTTTGGAACAAGAGAACATCCACAGAAGGCTTATGGCCACTGCAAGGATCTTGAAGAAGCAGAAGCAAAGGCTTAAGGCCGCGCAGGATACGCTCAATCGCACATGGAATAAGGTGCTAGAAACTGAATAAAAATATGGCGACGATCGCCACTCAAAGAGCTACCCAAAGCGCAAGCTGCTGCCCGAATTCTACTAGGAGGCCATAGAGCCCATTCCCCGAAAAACAATACGATTGATCAGCCGGACCGGACACCCCGTGGCCGCGACAGGGCGGCCAATGATGCCGCACACAAGCCAGCACACGATCTACGTGAGCTCCTGGACAAAAAAGCAGGTGCAAACATGTCCATCTATGGATCTAAGAAGCGCGCTCCGACGCAGGATTACATACACCAAAACGATCATATTGATCGAATACCAGCTCGGAATCAACACCAACCATAACAGCCGTCAACAACATGCCACGACATGTCCAGATACAGAGGTGCCGCACACCCACTGTGCTTCACCGAGGAAGTGCTGGATCACAAATTTCCACAGGGATTCAAACCCATGAATATAGAGGCATACGACGGAACAACAAACCCTGGGGTCTGGATTGAGGACTTTATCCTTCATATCCACATGGCTCGCGGAGATGATCTCCATGCCATTAAATACCTGCCCCTCAAGTTGAAAGGACCAGCTCGGCATTGGTTGAAAAGCCTTCCCGAAAACTCAATTGGAAGTTGGGAGGAACTTGAGCATGCTTTCAGGGCCAATTTTCAAGGGACCTATGTCCGACCTCCAGATGCAGACGATTTAAGTCACATAATCCAACAACCCGGAGAGTCAGCCCGTAAGCTTTGGAACAAATTTCTCACTAAGAAGAATCAAATCGTTGATTGTCCGGATGCCGAAGCCTTAGCGGCTTTCAATCATACTATCCGAGACGAATGGCTCGCCAGGCACCTCGGCCAAGAAAAGCCAAGGACAATGGCAGCCCTAACAAGCCTTATGGCCCGCTTTTGCGCGGGAGAGGACAGCTAGTTAGCCCGTAGAGGCACCAGCGACCCAGGCACATCCGAAATCAGGGATGGCAACGGGAAGCCGCGACGCAATAAAAACAAGCGTCGAAACAATGAAGACAGTCCAGATAACACGGTGGTCAACGCCGGATTTAGGGGCTCTCGACCCGGTCAATAGAAAAAGGCATTTGAAGGCAGCAAAGATGGGTCGTCCAGCCTGAACAAGGTTCTGGACAAATTATGTCAAATCCATGGAACCCCTGAAAAACCTGCAAATCACACCCACAGAGAATGCTGGGTCTTCAAGCAGGCCGGCAAGCTAAACGCTGAACACAAAGGAAGGGAGACACCACGTGAAGACGAGGATGAGCCTCGCCAGACAAACACTGGGGGACAGAAAAAAAATCCCACCGGAAGTCAAAACGGTGAATATGATCTACGCAACTCATATACCAAAGAGAAGGCGCAAGCGCGCACTCCGAGACATATACGCTGTAGAGCCCGTTGCCCCCAAATTGAACCCTTGGTTAGCCTTCCCGATCACTTTTGATCGCAGGGATCATACGACTAGTATCCGACACGGGGGATCGGCTGCCTTGGTGCTCGACCCAATAATTGACGGATACCATCTCACTCGAGTCCTTATGGATGGCGGCAGTAGTCTTAACCTGATATACCAAGACACTGTCTGCAAAATGCGGATAGACCCGTCAAGAATCAGCCAAAGTAATACTACCTTTAAAGGAGTAATATCAGGCGTTGAGGCCCACTACACGGGCTCTCTAGTACTAGGGGTTATATTCGGTTCTCCCGACAACTTCAGAAGTGAAGAATTAATCTTCAACATTGCTCCATTCCGAAGCGGCTATCACGCACTACTTGGAAGAGCGGCCTTCGCTCGCTTCAACGCAATCCCGCACTATGCCTACCTTAAACTCAAGACGCCCGGACCACGTGGCGTCATCACAATTAACAGAAACACAGAGCATTCCTTGCGTGCAGAAGAATATGTGGCGGCTCTCACAGCCGAACACTGAGCGGCCTCTCCAACCAGAATACACGACCGATCATTAAGACCACGGACAGGGTTAGACGAGTCCAACGCACCGCCGGCTGTAACAGCCCGGATAAACACAAGCTCGGGCCTATGGATATACCCCCACAAGCGGTGCTAGGGGCTGCCCACATGTAAAAAAGCCCACAGTTCGGCTCAATCCTATTGATATAATAATAGATTGCATTTTCACGATTCATTGAGAATAACCAACTTCTCGCACGATTACACCAGACTCTTCTACCTGGGTGTTTTTCCTTTTTTTTTATAGATGACTATCGTGCTACACTCTTCCAGGATACGGCACAACAGAGACAAAGGCGCAGACGTGCAGCAGGGCCCCGCTCAAAGGTTTCTCTTTAGATTAAGCCCATGTGTAAACCTTCTTTAATGTCTCTTGTTGCTTGACATTCCACGGGTATTTAATACACCCACGAGGGATACTAGCATTATTGGCATTTCGCCACGACAGATTAATGCACGTACCTGGAAATACGGGGTTCATTATTGAGGGTGTTACTCAGCCCAGTATATGTTATAAAGTCCGAATACCTTCGGGAGTGTTCGGCGTCGCGAGTTTGTCCTTATATGCATTAGCTCCGAATCATGTCTTTGGTCAAATGTTGGGTTTGCCCGGCTCCTGGGTTTGCTACCTTACATTCCGTTTTATCGGCTAAGGCGGCCAAAGGATAACTACTACGACTGTGCCCTGGTTATTCTGGATGAGCACCTCAGTAAAGAAAGCCGAAAACTGACTGTCATGATACAACGAGAGACTGGTCAACCACTCGATGACTTAGCGGAATCTTCGGGATTCCTCCACATTAATGAAGGACCATTTCCCGGTCATGTACATACGCGCACCATATTCGGATGAACGCGGAAGTACCAGGGGCTATATAGTAGCCCCACCATCAAACTCCTATGGCTAAGTGAAAGTGTTAAAGCTATGTAGTCCGGTTGCCTCGTTTGACGTGTGATCACCTCCTTAATGGACCAAGACGTTGGATCAAGTGTGATTACGTGCATTTTACAAACACCCCCGCATTATATGCATGGGGGCTGAAGCCAACGACTGCAAACTTTCAGGTTATATACATACATAAACGGCCGCACAGGAGGCACTATAATACTTTCAGGCAAAAGTATAAACACAGCCTTTATTATTAAAATAGCATTGTCTTTACAATCGAGATATTTGTCACTCGAACATGATACTCTTCAAGCACCGAGCCTCTATTAAACGGGCGCCTTCTAGGACTTGCTCAAAATAGTGCTCGGCCGGGTCCTGGCCTCCTGCCGAACCCCGGGTTGCAATACCAGTGGCCTCCATATCTGCCCAATATGTTTTAACACGGGAAGAGCCATCCGCGCACCCTCTATGCACGCCGACTTCTTCACAGCGTCGATATGTGACACAGCGCCAAGGAATTGTTGCACTAAACCAAAATAACTGTCCGGCCTTGGTCCCTTCGGCCAAAGATGATCCACGACAGACCTCATAGCAAGTCCGGACAACCTATGGAGCTCGGCCCAAGCGGCCATCCTTTCATTCAACGGCAACAGACACGTCAGGGCACTGAATTGCGACTAAAACAACCTTTCCACTTCATGATCTTTCTGATCCTTGAAAAACTTGGTCGCATCAACAATACTTTCCGCCAGGTCCGCATACGCGTCCGCAGCACTCCATAACTGATCCAGAGGAGCGTACTTTGGATCTCTGAACTTCATCCGCAACAAATAGGGACTCCCAGCCGCGATATCTCCGGCTTGTTGAAGCTCCTACCGTGCAGCTCTGATTTCAGAGCCCGTTTCCTTGGCTGCATCCAAGGCCTTCTTCAGGTCAGCCGCTTTCGCTTGGCTCTCCGTTCCAAGGTGCTCATATCGACCGGCAGCATCTTTCAGCTCCACAGCCATCTCGACTATTTTATCTTCACTCTGGCGATGAGCAGCCTATTCGGCTCTTAACTCTTCGGCCGCCTTTAGTGCGGCCGCATCACTTATCCTGGCATGTTCCTTGGCTAGGGCAAGTTCCGCCCTTAGGGCCTCCACGGCAGTAGCTCCATCTGCAGCCACAGCATATTATAGATATTAGCATCATGCTCCTCTTAATATTTGCTAACAATTAGAAAAAGATCACATACCCTGTGACTCGTCAAGCCGCTTGTTCACAAGTGCGATGTCGGCATCCACCACATCAAGTTGTCGCCTCTGTTCGGCGAATTCAGCAGTCTGGTCAACCGCCGGACCCTTAGCCATCTGCACATAATGCAACGCGATCATTACTTGGGAGTGTGATCCTCCGTTTGCCTAGGGCTGGCAACCAGAGTCTCAGGGGCTACTATCTATTCGGAGCACACCTAGCGTGTGCGATACAGCCGAAAGATTATGTATTTCTTTACGTACCTCAAAGCCTTTGAGCAGGCTCGTAAAAGCTTCATTCAACCCGCTTTTGGCGGATGAAATCCTCTCAAACACCGTACCCATTAAAGTACGGTGAGCCTCCGAGAGAGCCGCTTGCTCCAGAAGGCCCGTCAGTGTATCCGGCTGAGTGCCGGACAGTCCTGGACTCTTCCTATTTCCCTCCTTGGGAGCCGAACACTCCAGGCTTCGGGTGGCTGAAGCGTTAACTTCTGGCCTTGACGGATCAGGGGAAATCCTCCGTGACGACACCTCGGGGTCGCCCGCCCCGTGGGGCGGGGAGGCAGGTGGAGTTTCACTCTCCATCATCTCCGGAAGAAGATCCCCCGAAGACGAACTCTGTTGAGAAGAGCTACAAGCCGGACTGCAAGAGATAGATCTTGGTTATTATTCCCGGAGGGAAGGCATGATATATTTATTAGAATACTTTTAATAAACTTACAGCTCGATGGAGGGCTGGCCCGTTTGCGAGCGTTGTGTGGTAAGGACGCCCTCTGGGGCATGGCTCCCTGGTGAAGGTTTCCTCCCTAATTTTGACGCCTCCGCTGTTGGGAACGTAGCAGAAATTCAAAATTTTCCTACGTGTCACCAAGATCTATCTATGGAGAAACCAGCAACGAGGGGAAGGAGAGTGCATCTACATACCCTTGTAGATCGCTAAGCAGAAGCGTTCAAGAGAACAGGGTTGAAGGAGTCGTACTCGTCGTGATCCAAATCACCGGAGATTCTAGTGCCGAACGGACGGCACCTCCGCGTTCAACACACGTACAACCCGGTGACGTCTCCCACGCCTTGATCCAGCAAGGAGAGAGGGAGAGGTTGAGGAAGACACGTCCAGCAGCAGCACAACAGCATGGTGGTGGTGGAGGAGCGTGGCAATCCTGTAGGGCTTCGCCAAGCACCGCGGGAGAGGAGAAGGGAGAGAGGTAGGGCTGCGCCAAGAGGGAGAGAAACTCATGTGTTGGGCAGCCCCTAGACCTCAACTATTTATAGGGGAAGGGGAGGGGGCTGCGCCCCCTCTAGGGTTCCCTCCCCAAGGGTGGCGGCAGCCCCCAGATCCCATCTGGGTGGCGGCCAGAGGGGGAGAGAGGGGAGGCGCACCTGGGGTGGGCCTTAGGGCCCATCTGCCCTAGGGTTTGCCCCCTCCCACTCTTCCCTGCACCTTTGGGCCTTGGTGGGGGGGCGCACCAGCCCTCCTGGGGCTGGTCCCCTCTCACACTTGGCCCATGCTGTCCTCCGGGGATGGTGGCCCCACTTGGTGGACCCCCGGGACCCTCCCGGTGGTCCCGGTACGTTACCGATAAAACCCAAAACTTTTCCGGTGACCAAAACAGGACTTCCCATATATAAATCTTTACCTTCAGACCATTCCAGAACTCCTCGTGACGTCCAGGCTCTCATCCGGGACTCCGAACAACATTCGGTAACCACATACAAACTTCCTTTATAACCCTAGCGTCATCGAACCTTAAGTGTGTAGACCCTACGGGTTCGGGAATCATGCAGACATGACCGAGACGTTCTCCAGTCAATAACCAACAGCGGGATCTGGATACCCATGTTGGCTCCCACATGTTCCACGATGATCTCATCGGATGAACCACGATGTCAAGGACTCAATCGATCCCGTATACAATTCCCTTTGTCTAGCGGTATTGTACTTGCCCGAGATTCGATCGTCAGTATCCCGATACCTTGTTCAATCTCGTTACCGGCAAGTCTCTTTACTCGTTCCGTAACACATCATCATGTGATCAACCCCTTGGTCACATTGTGCACATTATGATGATGTCCTACCGAGTGGGCCGAGAGATACCTCTCCGTTTACACGGAGTGACAAATCCCAGTCTCGATTCGTGCCAACCCAACAGACACTTTCGGAGATACCTGTAGTGCACCTTTATAGCCACCCAGTTACGTTGTGACATTTGGTACACCCAAAGCATTCCTACGGTATCCGGGAGTTGCACAATCTCATGGTCCAAGGAAATGATACTTGACATTAGAAAAGCTTTAGCATATGAACTACGATCTTTGTGCTAGGCTTAGGATTGGGTCTTGTCCATCACATCATTCTCCTAATGATGTGATCCCGTTATCAACGACATCCAATGTCCATGGTCAGGAAACCGTAACCATCTATTAATCAACGAGCTAGTCAACTAGAAGCTTACTAGGGACATGGTGTTGTCTATGTGTCCACACATGTATTAGAGTTTCCTTTCAATACAATTATAGCATGGATAATAAACGATTATCATGAACAAGGAATATAATAATAATAACTAATTTATTATTGCCTCTAGGGCATATTTCCAACAGTCTCCCACTTGCACTAGAGTCAATAATCTAGTTCACATCGCTATGTGATTAACACTGATAGGTCACATCGCCGTGTGACCAACATCCAAAGAGTTTACCAATGTCACTAAACTAGTTCACATCACCATGTGATTAAGACTCAATGAGTTCTGGGGTTTGATCATGTTTTCCTTGTGAGTGAAGTTTTAGTCAACGGGTCTGCAGTATTCAGATCCGTATGTACTTCACAATTCTCTATGTCATATTGTAAATGTTGCTTCCACGCTCCACTTGAAGCTATTCCAAATGGTTGCTCCACTATACGTATCCAGTTTGCTACTCAAAGTCATTCGGATAGGTGTTAAAGCTTGCATCGACATAACCCTTTACGCCGAACTCTTTATCACCTCCATAATCGAGAAACATTTCCTTATCCCTCTAAGGATAATTTTGACCGATGTCCAATGATCCGTTCCCGGATCATTCTTGTACCCCTTGACTGACTCATGGCAAGGCACACTTCTGGTGCGGTACACAGCATAGCATACTATAGAGCCTACGTCTGAAGCATAGGGGATGGCCTTCGTCCTTTGTCTCTCTTCTGCCGTGGTCTAGCTTTAACTCTTAACTTCATACCTTACAACTCAGGCAAGAACTCCTTCTTTGACTGATCCATCTTGAACACCTTCAAGATCATGTCCAGGTATGTGCTCAATTGAAAGTATTATTAAGCATTTTGATCTATCTTATAGATCTTGATGCTTATTGTTCAAGTAGCCTAATCCAGGTTTTCCATTGAAAAACACTTTTCAAATAACCCTATATGCTTTCTAAAAATTCTACATCATTTCTGATCAACAATATGTCAACAACATATACTCATCAGAAATTCTATAATGCTCCCACTCACTTCTTTGGAAATACAAGTTTCTCATAAACTTTTGTATAAACCCAAAATCTTTGATTATCTCATCAAAGCATACATTCCAACTCCGAGATGCTTACTCCAGTCCTTAGAAGGATTGCTGGAGTTTTGCATATTTGTTAGCGTTCTTCGGGATTGTCAAAATCTTCTGGTTGTATCACATACAACCTTTCCTCAAGAAAACTGTCGAGGAAACAATGGTTATTTGACATTCTATCTGCAAGATTTCATAAATAATGCAGTAACTGCTAATCCAATTCCAACAGACTCTTAGCATCGCTACGAGTGAGAAAGCCTCACCGTAGTCAACTCCTTGAACTTGTCGGAAAACATCTTAACAACAAGTCGAGCTTTCTTAATGGTGATTCTTACCATCATTGTCTGTCTTTCTTTTAAAATCCTTCTGTACCCAATGGCCTTATGACCATCAAGTATTTCTACCAAAGTCATGGATCCTTTCTCGAATTTTATGGCCTCGAGCCATTTGTCGGAACCCGGGCCCACCATCGCTTCTCCATAGCTCGTAGGTTCATTGTTGTCTAGCAACATGACCTCTAAGACAGGATTGCGTACCACTATGAAGTAGTACGCATCCTTGTCACCCTATGAGGTACGGTAGTGACTTGATCCGAAACTTCATGATCACTATCATAAGCTTCTACTTCAATTGGTGTAGGCGCCACGGGAATAACTTCCTGTGCCCTGCTACACACTAGTTGAAGTGACGGTTCAATAACCTCATCAAGTCTCCACCATCCTCCCACTCAATTCTTTCGAGAGAAACTTTTCCTCGAGAAAGGACCCGTTTCTAGAAACAATTACTTTTGCTTCCGGATCTGAGATAGGAGGTATACCCAAGCATTTTGGGTATCCTATGAAGATGTATTTATCCGTTTTGGGTTCGAGCTTATCACGATGAAACTTTTTCACATAAGCGTCGCATCCCCAAACTTTTAAGAAACGACAACTTAGGTTTCTCCAAACCATAGTTCAAACGGTGTCATCTCAACGGAATTACGTGGTGCCCTATTAAAGTGAGTGTGGTTGTCTCTAATGCCTAACCCATGAACGATAGTGGTAATTCGATAAGAGACATCATGGTACGCACCATATCCAATAGGGTGCAACTATGATATTCGGACACACCATCACACTATGGTGTTCTAGGCGGTATTAATTGTGAAACAATTTCCACAATGTCTTAATTGTGTGCCAAAGCTCGTAACTCAGATACTCATCTCTATGATCATATCATAGACATTTTATCCTCTTGTCACAGTGACCTTCAACTTCACTCTGAAATTACTTGAACCATTCAATAATTCAGACTTCTATTTCATCAAGTAAATATACAGTATCTACTTAAATCATCTGTGAAGTAAAACATAACGATATTCACTGCATGCCTCAGCACTCATTGGACTGCACACATCAAAGTGTGTTACTTCCAACAAGTTGCTATCTTGTTCCATCTTACTGAAAACGAGGCTTTTCAGTCATCTTGCCTATGTGGTAGGATTTGCATATCTCAAGTGATTCAAAATCAAGTGAGTCCAAACGATCCATCTGCATGGAGTTTCTTCATGTGTATACACCAATAGACATGGTTTGCATGTCTCAAACTTTTCAAAAACGAGTGAGTCAAAGATCCATCAACATGGAGCTTCATCATGCGTTTTAAACCAATATGACTTACATGGCAGTGCCACAAGTAAGTGGTACTATCATTACTATCTTATATCCTTTTTGGCATGAAAATGTATATCACTACGATCGAGATTCAATAAACCATTCCTTTAGGTGCAAGACCATTGAAGGTATTATTCAAATAAATAGAGTAGCCATTATTCTCCTTAAATGAATAACCGTATTGCGATAGGCATAATCCAATCATGTCTATGCTTAACGCAAACACCAAATTTAGGTTTAACACCAATCTCGATGGTAGAGGGACCGTGCGGTGCTTGATCACATCAACCTTGGAAACACTTCCAACACATATCGTCAGCTCACCTTTAGCTAGTCTCCGTTTATTCCTTAGCTTTTATTTCGATTTACTAACACTTAGCAACCGAACCGGTATCTAATACCCTGGTGCTACTAGGAGTACTAGTAAAGTACACATTAGCATAATGTATATCCAATATACTTCTATCGACCTTGCCAGCCTTCTTATCTACTAAGTATCTAGGGCAATTCTGCTCCAGTGGTTGTTCCCCTTATTACAGAAGCACTTAGTCTCGGGTTTGGGTTCAACCTTGGGTTTCTTCACTGGAGCAGCAACTGATTTGCCGTTTCATGAAGTGTCCCTTCTTGCCCATTGCCCTTCTTGAAACTAGTGATTTCACCAACCATAAACAATTGATGCTCCTTCTTGATTTCTACTTTCGCGGTGTCAAACATCGTGAATACCTCAAAGATCATCATATCTATCCCTGATATGTTATAGTTCATCACGAAGCTCTAGAAGCTTGGTGGCAATGACTTTGGAGAAACATCACTATCTCATCTGGAAGATCAACTCCCACTCGATTCAAGTGATTGTTGCACTCAGACAATGTGAGCACAAGCTCAACGATTGAGCTTTTCTCCCTTAGTTTGCAGGCTAAGAAAATTGTCGGAGGTCTTATACCTCTTGATGTGGGCACGAGCCTGAAATCCCAATTTCAGCCCTCGAAACATCTCATATGTTTCGCGACGTTTCAAAAAATGTCTTTGGTGCCTCAACTCTAAACTGTTTAACTGAACTATCACGTAGTTATCAGAACGTGTATGTCCGATGTTTGCAACATCCACAGACGATGATTGGGGTTCAGCACACTAAGCGGTGCATTAAGGACATAATCTTTCTACTGTCCGCATAATCGCTACTGTCAACTTTCAACTATATTTTCTCTAGGAACATATCTAAACAGTGGAACTAAAGCGCGAGCTTACGACATAATTTGCAAAGATCTTTTGACTATGTTCAGGATAATTAAGTTCATCTCATGAACTCCCACTCAGATAGACATCCCTCTAGTCATCTAAGTGATTACATGATCCGAGTCAACTAGGCTGTGTCCGATCATCACGTGAGACAGACTAGTCATCATCGGTGAACATCTTCATGTTGATCGTATCTACTATACGACTCATGCTCGACCTTTCGGTCTCTTGTGCTCCAAGGCCATGTCTGTACATGCTAGGCTCGTCAAGTTAACCTAAGTGTTTCGCGTGTGTAAATCTGGCTTACACCCGTTGTATGTGAACGTAAGAATCTATCACACCCGATCATCACGTGGTGCTTCGAAACGACGAACTTTCGCAACGGTGCACAGTTAGGGGGAACACTTTCTTGAAATTTTAATGAGGGATCATCTTATTTACTACCGTCGTTCTAAGCAAATAAGATGTATAAACATGATAAACATCACATGCAATCAAATAGTGACATGATATGGCCAATATCATTTTGCTCCTTCTTGATCTCCATCTTCGGGGCTCCATGATCATCATCGTCACCGGTATGACACCATGATTTCCATCATCATGATCTCCATCATCGTGTCTTCATGAAGTTGTCTCGCCAACTATTACTTCTACTACTATGGCTACCGGTTAGCAATAAAGTAAAGTAATTACATGGCGTTGTTTGTTGACACGCAGGTCATACAATAAATTAAGACAACTCCTATGGCTCCTGCCGGTTGTCATACTCATCGACATGCAAGTCATGATTCCTATTACAAGAACATGATCAATCTCATACATCACATATCATTCATCACATTCTTCTTGGCCATATCACATCACATAGCATACCCTGCAAAAACAAGTTAGACGTCCTCTAATTGTTGTTTGCATGTTTTATGTGGCTGCTATGGGTTTCTAGCAAGAACGTTTCTTACCTACGCAAAACAACAACGTGATATGCCAATTGCTATTTACCCTTCATAAGGACCCTTTCCATCGAATCTGTTTCAACTAAAGTGGGAGAGATTGGCACCCGCTAGCCACCTTATGCACCAAGTGCATGTCAGTCGGTGGAACCTGTCTCACGTAAGTGTACGTGTAAGGTCGGTCCGGGCCGCTTCATCCCACAATACCGTCGAAACAAGATTGGACTAGTAATGGTAAGCATATTGAACAAAATCAACGCCCACAACTACTTTGTGTTCTACTCGTGCAAAGAATCTACCAATAGACCTAGCTCATGATGCCACTGTTGGGGAACGTAGCAGAAATTCAAAATTTTCCTACGTGTCACCAAGATCTATCTATGGAGAAACCAGCAATGAGGGGAAGGAGAGTGCATCTACATACCCTTGTAGATCGCTAAGCGGAAGCATTCAAGAGAACGGGGTTGAACGAGTCGTACTCGTCGTGATCCAAATCACCGGAGATCCTAGTGCCGAACGGACGGCACCTCCGCGTTCAACACACGTACAACCCGGTGACATCTCCCACGCCTTGATCCAGCAAGGAGAGAGGGAGAGGTTGAGGAAGACTCTGTCCAGCAGCAGCACAATGGCGTGGTGGTGGTGGAGGAGCGTGGCAATCCCGCAGGGCTTCGCCAAGCACCGCGGGAGAGGAGAAGGGAGAGAGGTAGGGCTGCGTCAAGAGGGAGAGAAACTCATGTGTTGGGCAGCCCCTAGACCTCAACTATTTATAGGGGAAGGGGAGGGGGCTGCACCCCCTCTAGGGTTCCCTCCCCAAGGGTGGCGGCAGCCCCCGGATCCCATCTGGGTGGCGGCCAGAGGGGGAGAGAGGGGAGGCGCACCTGGGGTGGGCCTTAGGGCCCATCTGCCCTAGGGTTTGCCCCCTCCCACTCTTCCCTGCGCCTTTGGGCCTTGGTGGGGGGGGGCGAACCAGCCCACCTGGGGCTGGTCCCCTCTCACACTTGGCCCATGCTGTCCTCCGGGGATGGTGGCCCCACTTGGTGGACCCCCGGGACCCACCGGTGGTCCCGGTACGTTACCGATAAAACCCGAAACTTTTCTGGTGACCAAAACAGGACTTCCCATATATAAATCTTTACCTCCGGACCATTCCGGAACTCCTCGTGACATCCAAGATCTCATCCGGGACTCCGAACAACATTCGGTAACCACATACAAACTTCCTTTATAACCCTAGCATCATCGAACCTTAAGTGTGTAGACCCTACGGGTTCGGGAATCATGCAGACATGACCGAGACGTTCTCCGGTCAATAACCAATAGCGGGATCTAGATACCCATGTTGGCTCCCACATGTTCCACAATGATCTCATCGGATGAACCACGATGTCAAGGACTCAATCGATCCCGTATACAATTCCCTTTGTCTATCGGTATTGTACTTGCCCGAGATTCGATCGTCGGTATCCCGATACCTTGTTCAATCTCGTTACCGGCAAGTCTCTTTACTCGTTCCGTAACACATCATCCTGTGATCAACCCCTTGGTCACATTGTGCACATTATGATGATGTCCTACCGAGTGGGCCCAGAGATACCTCTCCGTTTACACGGAGTGACAAATCCCAGTCTCGATTCCTGCCAACCCAACAGACACTTTCGGAGATACCTGTAGTGCACCTTTATAGCCACCCAGTTACGTTGTGACGTTTGGTACACCCAAAGCATTCCTACGGTATCCGGGAGTTGCACAATCTCATGGTCGAAGGAAATGATACTTGACATTAGAAAAGCTTTAGCATATGAACTACGATCTTTGTGCTAGGCTTAGGATTGGGTCTTGTCCATCACATCATTCTCCTAATGATGTGATCCCGTTATCAACGACACCCAATGTCCATGGTCAGGAAACCGTAACCATCTATTGATCAACGAGCTAGTCAACTAGAAGCTTACTAGGGACATGGTGTTGTCTATGTATCCACACATGTATCAGAGTTTCCTTTCAATACAATTATAGCATGGATAATAAACGATTATCATGAACAAGGAAATATAATAATAATAACTAATTTATTATTGCCTCTAGGGCATATTTCCAACATCCGCTTCCAAGTCTTCGGAGGCGGCCCTTTTCTTCCCGCGAGGGGAGGGAATTTTAGATTCACCTCCCCGATTATCCTCCTTTGTGGAGACATTACTTCCCCCGGTTTGGATGTGCAATGTATGAGGCTCGCTTTTAGCTTCTCCACTCCTCCCTTCATCCTTCCCGGATGGCACTTGATAGGGTGCGCGTTTAAGCATCCTGATTAGTACCGGATTCGGCGAGCCTTCGGGAAGAGGGGCCGGACACCTGATCCTCTCTGTTTCTTAGCCAATCCTGGCCGCGGATAGTTCTCAGAATAATGTTGTGATAAACATGAACTGCGTGTTCGGTTGCAGAGTTACTTACTTGGGTATCTGGACGATTGCAGTTCAAGCCCGCATCCTCGATGGTGTCCGGACACTTTATTCATGGTCCGAAGAATAACCGATACATCCCTTTGAGCGTCATGTCGAAGAAGTGCTGAATAGTTCGCGGTCCTTCTGGGTTGAACTCCCACATCCGGAGGGGTCGACGTTTGCACGATAGGACCCGTTGAACTAGCATTACCCTGAATTACTTTGATGAGGCTGACATCTCTCTCAAGAAGATCCCGAATGTGGCTCTGCAGTGTCGTTACGTCATTAGCAGGCCCCCAGTCCAGTACCTCGTTGACCCATGACGCCAGTTGAGGCGGAGGGCCCGAACAGAAGGCAGGGGCGGCCGCCCACCTTGTGCCTCGGGGAGAAGTGATATAGAACCACCTCCGCTGCCATAAGTCGGACACCTCCGGGAAGGAATATTGGGGAACGTAGTAATTTCAAAAAAAATCCTACGCACACGCAAGATCATGGTGATGCATAGCAATGAGAGGGGAGAGTGTGTCCACGTACCCTCGTAGACCAAAAGCGGAAGCGTTAGCACAACGCGGTTGATGTAGTCGTACGTCTTCACGGCCCGACCGATCAAGCACCGAAACTATGGCACCTCCGAGTTCTAGCACACGTTCAGCTCGATGACGTCCCTCGAACTCCAATCCAGCCGAGTGTCGAGGGAGAGTTCTCTCAGCACGACGGTGTGGTGACGATCTTGATGTTCTACCGTCGCAGGGCTTCGCCTAAGCACCGCTACAATATTATCGAGGAGGACTATGGTGGGGGGGCACCGCACAAGGCTAAGAGTTCAATGATCAATTGTTGTTGTCCAATAGAGGTGCCCCCCTGCCCCAGTATATAAAGGAGCAAGGGGGAGGGGGTCGGCCGGCCAGGAGGGGCGCGACAGGAGGAGTCCTCCTCCCACCGGGAGTAGGACTCCCCCCTTCCTTGTTGGAGTAGGAGAGAAGGAAAGAGGGGAGATGAAAGAGAAGGAAGGAGGGGGCGCCGCCCCTCCCCTTAGTTCAATTTGGACTAGTCATTGGGGGGCGCGCGGCCTGCCTCTCTCTCTCCCCTAAAGCCCAATAAGGCCCATATACTTCTTCCACCGTATTCCCGTAACTCCCCGGTACTCCGAAAAATACCTGAATCACTCGGAACCTTCCCGAAGTCCGGATATAGTCGTCCAATATATCGAACTTTACATTTTGACCATTTCGAGACTCCTCTTCATGTCCCCGATCTCATCCGGGACTCCAAACTCCTTCGGTACATCAAAACTCATAAACTCGTAATATAACTGTCATCGGAACCTTAAGCGTGCTGACCCTACGTGTTCGAGAACAATGTAGACATGACCAAGACACGTCTCCGGTCAATAACCAATAGCGGAACCTGGATGCTCATATTGGCTCCCACATATTCTACGAAGATCTTTATTGGTCAAACCGCATAACAACATACGTTGTTCCCTTTGTCATCGGTATGTTACTTGCCCGAGATTCGATCGTCAGTATCTCAATACCTAGTTCAATCTCGTTACCGGCAAGTCTCTTTACTCGTTATGTAATACATCATCTTGCAACTAACTCATTAGTCACATTGCTTGCAAGGCTTATAGTGATGTGTATTACCGAGAGGGCCCCAGAGATACCTCTCCGACAATCAGAGTGACAAATCCTAATCTCGAAATACGCCAACCCAACAAGTACCTTCGGAGACACCTGTAGAGCACCTTTATAATCACCCAGTTACGGTGTGACGTTTGGTAGCACACAAAGTGTTCCTCCGGTAAACGGGAGTTGCATAATCTCATAGTCACAGGAACATGTATAAGTCATGAAGAAAGCAGTAGCAACATACTAAACGATCAAGTGCTAAGCTAACGGAATGGTTCAAGTCAATCACATCATTCTCTCAATGATGTGATCCCGTTAATCAAATGACAACTCTTTTGTCCATGGCTAGGAAACATGACCATCTTTGAAAACGAGCTAGTCAAGTAGAGGCATACTAGTGACACTCAGTTTGCCTATGTATTCACACATGTATCATGTTTCCGGTTAATACAATTCTAGCATGAATAATAAACATTTTATCATGATGTAAGGAAATAAATAATAACTTTATTATTGCCTTTAGGGCATATTTCCTTCAGTCTCCCACGTATTTGGCTTATTATGGCTTATTATGGTTACGGGAGCCATGGGGCGTCGACGCTTTGGCTTATTATGGCCCATCGGTCACCTTCGGCTTTATGTTGAAGGTCTTGAGCCATAAGCCGAAGTGTGGGGTGACGTGGAGGAAGGCTTCACACACGACGATGAACGACGAGATGTGAAGGATGGAATCCGGGGCTAGATCATGAAAATCTAGCCCGTAATAGAACATGAGCCCTCTCACAAAGGGATCAAGACTAAAGCCTAAACCTCGGAGGAAGTGGGAAACAAATACAACACTCTCGTTGGGTTCCGGAGTGGGGATGACCTGCCCTTGGGCAGGTAGCCTGTGCTGGATTTTGGCGGTCAGATACCTGGCCTCCCTGAGCTTCTCAATGTCCTCCTCTGTGACAGAGGAGGCCATCCAACGACCTTGAAGGTTGGATCCGTACATGATTGAAGGTCCGAAGTGCTTAAGCCTGAGCTTTGGGTGTTGGAACTCGAGGTAGGGGAGGAAGCAAGCGTGGGAAGAAAAGGACATGCCTCGGTCCCTCTATAAAGGGGGTGAATATCAAGCGTCCTCAGCGTGACCGTTTGAGACTTGCCTAAAATCAAGGAGTCATACCAACCGGCGTAGTTGGGTTACCCACACCTGTATTGATGAGAATCCCGCGATAAGGGGTACATGATCTCTGCTTCGACAAGACGTGCCAATAAAATTGCCTTGCAATACGTGTAGTGGCAGGCTAGGAAAAATGGTTCGTAATAAACCGGGCTGCAACATGAGGACACGCTGTGAAAAGTTGTCAGCAGATTAGATTTGTAAAGTATTGTGCTCTCTACGGTGGTATGTGGAAATTATTTTGCAGAGTCGGACACGATCCTCGTGTTCAGAATCTACCATGGAGTATTCGGAGATGGAACCCGCCTTGCAATGCCGAAGACAATCTGCGTGCCGGACTCATCGTCATTGAAGCCTGGTTCAGGGGCTATTGAGGGAGTCCTGGATTAGGGGGTACTCGGACAGCCGGACTATATACTTTGGCCGGACTGTTGGACTATGAAGATACAAGATTGAAGACTTCGTCCCGTGTCCGGATGGGACTCTCCTTGGCGTGGAAGGCAAGCTTGGCGATTCGGATATATAGATCTCCTTCTCTGTAACCGACTTTGTGTAACCCTAGCCCCCTCCGGTGTCTATATAAACCGAAGGGTTTAGTCCGTAGGACAACAACAATCATAATCATAGGCTAGCTTCTAGGGTTTAGCCTCTACGATCTCGTGGTAGATCAACTCTTGTAATACTCATATCATCACGATCAATCAAGCAGGAAGTAGGGTATTACCTCCATCGAGAGGGCCCGAACCTGGGTAAACATCGTGTCCCCAGCCTCCTGTTACCATTAGCCTAAGACGCACAGTTCGGGACCCCCTACCCGAGATCCGCCGGTTTTGACACCGATAGAGGGGGAAAAAGGGGAAGGGAGATGGAGATGGAGAAGGAAAGGTGGGTGGCGCCCCCTTTCCAAGTCCAATTCGGCCTCCTCCCTTGTGGGGGGCACACCAGCCCCTTGTGGGCTGGTTAGCCTCCCTCCTATGGCCCATATCTTCCACCAGGGGGTTCCGGTAACCCCTCCGCTACTCCGGTTTGTACCCAATACACTCCGGAACTCTTCTGGTGTCCGAATACCACTTTCCAATACATCAATCTTTACCTCTCGACCATTTCGAGACTCATCGTCATGTCCGTGATCTTATCCGGGACTCTGAACAACCTTCTGTCACCAAAACACATAACTCATATAATACATATCGTCATCGAACGTTAAGCATGCGGACCCTACGAGTTCGAGAACTATGTAGACATGACTGAGACACCTCTCCGGTCAATAACCAATAGCGGAACCTGGATGCTCATATCCGTTCCCACATATTCTGCGAAGATCTTTATCGGTTGAACCGCAATGTCAACATATGTTAATCCCTTTGTCGGTATGTTACTTGTCCGAGATTCGATCGTCGGTATATCCATACGTAGTTCAATCTCGTTACTGGCAAGTCTCTTTACTCGTTCTGTAATGCATCATCCCGCAACTAATTCATTAGTCACATTGCTTGCAAGGCTTCATATGATGTGCATTACCGAGAGGGCCCAGAGATACCTCTCCGATACTCGGAGTGACAAATCCTAATCTCGATCTATGCCAACCCAACAAACACCTTCGGAGATACCTGTAGAGCATATTACAATCACCCAGTTATGTTGTGATGTTGATAGCAGACAAGGCATTCCTCCGGTGTCCGGGAGTTGCATAATCTCATAGTGAGAGGAATATGTATTTGACATGAAGAAAGCAGTAGCAATAAAACCGAACGATCATTATGCTAAGCTAGCGGATGGGTCTTGTCCATCACATCATTCTCCTAATGATGTGATCACATTCATCAAATGACAACACATGCCCATGGCTAGGAAACTTAACCATCTTTTATCAACGAGCTAGTCTAGTAGAGGCATACTAGGGACACGGTGTTTTGTCTATGTATTTACACATGTATCGAGTTTCCGGGTAATACAATTCTAGCATGAATAATAAACATTTATCATGAATAAGGAAATATAAAATAACAACTTTATTATTGCCTCTAGGGCATATATCCTTCACATACAAATGTTGAGTTCTTCTTTTTTGTATGATTTCATCCGTAGTCTGATTCCGCTCTTCTGTATGATAATTGCTATGTATTGATGTATTCATGTTGTAGCTTGTGTCGAATGTAAGTCTTTATCTGGTATTCTCATCTATTCGGTACATGGCATGTTGTAATGATATTCACCTTGTTATGCGCTCGAAATGCGATTCTGCCCCAATCATGAATTCATCACGTGATCGGGATAAAGTTGCATCTTGAGCGCTACATTGCTTGAGCAACCTCGCCGGTTTTCACTCCAGCCACGACTTCCGTGATCCATTGACCATTACCATTGGGGGGGATATACGACGTCTTACCTTCGGATTCTTCTTAAGTCCCACCGTCTAGGTCGCTATTGTTGTGACTCCGGGGAGATGTTGATTGTCGTGATTAGTTAGGAAATATGAGATAACTAGGATTTGTTCTGGTATATCCACGAGGCTCAAGCAATAAACAATCGATTCCACCAATCCCTTTCTATTCATTCTACATATGGGCATAGAATATGTAGAGTCAGAAAGGGTTCCACACAAATGCCTTCACTTCAATATTTTTTCTCTGGCCCTGACCATGTGGATTGATGATGTGTGCATATCTATGCAACACTGGGTCAATTCCATGTCCATCCAACTTGAGTTGTGATATATATCTGATGCATGCGTGCACATCAAATCTTACATTATGTTGACAAATTTAGACATATATAAGAGTATTTGCAAGCAAACCACATACCGCACATTTTCAAAATCTATTTTTTCTACATTTGTACCAGCTATGAACCAAGTTTTTTTTCTATTTGATACCAAATTTTAAAGACTGTTGATCTGATGCATACTTTGGTACCGTGATCAACTTGTTGATTTGGTGCTTGTCCATCTGCGACATACCTTAGTTTTGTGGACGGGTTGGATGAGTGCAAGCTGGATGTACCATTAACGGCGGTGATGTGCATTAATTGGGGAGAAGATTATGAGAGTACAAGGAAGAAGAAGCTATTTGATGTGCATGAGGATACTAAATGTAGTTATCTCACATGATTAATGTTGAACCAGTGGGATATTGATGCCCCCTTCCAACGCACGGACAATTGCCTATTATGTCTATCTCTATTTTATCACTTAAAGAATAAGTAGTGTTTCTTTTCCTGCTAGGTAGAACTATTTGTCAACCGGTTCCTCCTTCCCACCTATCCCTCCACTGTTTTTTTTCATCCATCTGAATTTTCCCACCACGCCGGATATAACCACACCTCACAGCACACCGCTCAATCACATTAATCTACTTATCAAACGGAATCATGTTAATGCAGGAAAGATTTGATAAACATTTATTTATACAACCATATTATCCTCTTGCAATGCACGAGCATTATCCTTTCATCGATATAAAAAGATACAAAGGGACAGATCCAACAAATCTCGCTCATCAAACCATGTCAATGCAATGACCTATATTGCTTCAATGATGAACACTTAACATGTTTAGTGTGCAGTTAATATCACGCCAGATATGAACGTCTACAATATCCATGTAATTAATGCGTGATTGTTATCCTGCCTAATAGCAACGTACAATTGTTTTTCTCAATAATATTAATGTGCATATTGCACGTATGCATTTACTTGTAAAATCAAATTAATATAGTATGAACAAAAACATCACTCCATATCATAATAAAATCACCTATGCATTTCGCATCGTAGACAGCAAAAAGATGGACAATGCCAACATTTACGAGGAGACTTTTCAACTCAAAAGATAGTCTAGATTCATCACCTTATATCACAACATGTGCCATATACATCCTCCAAAATCACAAATAATGATTCAATTCAATAGACAACATTTTTCAGCACCGTCGAATTTATCATCTCTTAACCGGTGGAAAAGAAAAGGAAACAATGGAATCCAAACCTAAACCAGCAACAACCTACGAATTAAAAATCAGCGCTGTATCCTCAAAAAAGGAAGAAAAAAAAATCCGCACTGTTTCCACGTCACGGGCAGAAAAGCTGCGTGCCCCCGATATATATCAGCCGAATTCTCGACTCAAGAACCCAGCCCACTAGACCTCTCCCTCCTCCCTCGTCTCTCCCAATTCCGGTTACTCTCGAGGTTCTTGCGGCAATGACGGGCTCCTGGCGAGCTGCAGCGCTGGCGGTGGCCATGGTTTGTTGGGCCGCGAGCAGCTGCGTGCTCGGGTTCCCGGAGGAAGATTTGGTGGGGCGCCTGCCCGGGCAGCCAATCGTGGGGTTCAGGCAGTTCGCCGGGTACGTGGACGTGGACGACAAGGCCGGGAGGAGCCTCTTCTACTACTTCGCCGAGGCGCAGGACAACGCCGCCGGCAAGCCGCTCACGCTCTGGCTCAACGGAGGTCTGTACCTAGTACCTACCCATTTCCTTGTACCTTTTCCTCCTGGCTCTACTCTACCTTTTTCTTGCACATTGTGTGTTCGTTCACCCATCAGGGGTCACATGATAACAAGTAGTGTTTCCTGAACAACTTCCTCCCATTCGTTGACCATCATCTACTCCGATCCGATCCACACCTGACAAGCAAAAAATAAACGGAAAAACTAACGCTCATACATGTGGTCGTTTGCACATCGCCCACACGCCTCCATCATCATTCATTTTGCCACGTATGAACAGATGACATCAGCCGAAATTTTTTGGGTTTTCGGCTTAAAAATGTTTTATCTCCTAATTAAAAAAGAGAATTAAAAATCTGTTTTCACCATTAAATCCATCTCGACGAGATCTTCAAAACTAGACCTCATATTGATATGTTTCGACGAAATTTTTTTTGGCCAAAAGTTGTCATGACGTTTACACCGTAGTTGCCATAGTGCTTAAACTAAAGTTTGCCATGTGGTAATTTTAGTTTGTAGATCATGACAATTTTAATTTTTCGATGATGGCAATTCCAGTACTTTGACCATAAAAATATTTTTTTATGAACCATGACAATTTTAAGTGCATGTATCATGGCAATTTTAATTTATGGTGCATCGCAAGTCTAATTTTTTAATTCCTTGTTTTATAATATGTCAAAATTTACTTTTAAATGTAGAAGAAAATAGCTGAAACATATCGTGGCAACTTCAGTGTAAACATCATGGCAATTCATGTGCAACAGACACGACAACTTTTAACCCAAAAAAAAATTCGTCGAAATATATTGATATGAGATCTAGTTTCAAAGATCTCGCCACGAGGGGTTTAATGGTGAAAACGGATCTTCAATCGGATTTTTCATTTAAGAAATAAAACATTTTAGAAATAGAAAATTCAAAAAGATTTCCACATGCATGCATGCGGTGACATGGCGTAGTCTGTGTGTTATAGGACGTGTGGGCGGGTTTGGCTCCCATCACACGTGTGGGCGTTAGCGTTATCCAAAATAAATATATTTTGTGAGTATCTTTGAGGTCACCATCTTCACTACTCCCTCCGTTTCTTTTTACTCCCTCCGTTCGGAAAACTCCCTCCGTTCCATAATATAAGAGCATTTTTTATACTATAATAAAAAAGGCTCTTATATTATGGGACGGAGGAAGTACTTGTCATCAAAATGGATAAAAGAGGATGTATCTAGATGTATTTTAGTTCGAGATACATCACCTTTTATCCATTTTGATAACAAGTATTTTCGGACGGAGGGAGTATAAGTCTTTATAGAGATTTCACTATGGGCTACATACAAAGCAAAATGAGTGAATCCACACTCTAAAATGCATCTATATACATCTGTATGTGGTTTATGGTGGAATCTCTACAAAGACTTATATTTAGGAACGAAGGGAGTACTTTGCATATAAAAGTTGGTCAAAGTCAAACTAAACAAAGTTTGACCAAATTTGGTCAAAGTCAAAATAAACAGAGTTTGACCAAATTTATAAAAAAAATGAACATCTACAATCCAAAGTCATATGGTATATGAAAGTTAATTTTGTGGTGCATCTAATAATATTGATTTCATATTGTAAATATATTGGTATATTTCTATAAAGTTAGTCAAACATTTTAAAGTTTGGCTTTGACCAAATTTTATATGCAAACTAAAAAGAAATGGAGGGCGTACCTTGGAGCCTTGCCTCATTGGGCTTTGTGTGTTGTGGTCCTTGAGAATTTTAAAAAGAAGCGAGGCACCATTTTCCTTTCATTCCATGCATGCGCGCGCACACACACACAAAAGATTGTGCTTCTTTTCTTTGATGTAATGTAACACAGTACCTTGCTACACTATGATGTGCATAAAGATCTCAGTACATACCTACGTATGGAAATGTGATTGCTAACTGTATGTTGCTGCAAAATTGCACTGATGTTCAGGTCCTGGTTGTTCTTCGGTTGGAGGCGGCGCGTTTACGGAGCTCAGCCCATTTTATCCCAGAGGAGATGGTAGAGGCCTTCGGTTAAACAAGAAATCATGGAATAAAGGTTGAGCTTTTGACAACCATCTCTCTGATCACATCTTACAGGTGAAAGAAAGTGTAGATCTTACTAACTCTTAGTTGCTTTATCTTTCTTAATTTGCAGTGTCCAATCTTCTATTTGTTGAATCACCAGCTGGAGTTGGATGGTCCTACTCCAACACTTCGTCAGACTACAATACAGGAGATACACAGACTGGTAAACTGATGTGATATTGTGCACATCACAGGATACCGGTTGTTATCCTGAACATGTCGATCTAACTGTATGTTTCTTTAATTATATGCAGCTAATGATATGTACAAATTTCTGTTGGGTTGGTATAAGAAGTTCCCAGAGTACAAATCAAGAAGCTTATTTCTTTCTGGAGAGAGCTACGCGGGTTAGGAAGAATTTCAAGTTCTACTTTACGAATCTGCGTTTCAGTTAGTATCTCTGTTCTATGGTGCGTGATTTTGCGTTAATAATAATGCAGGGCATTATATACCACAGCTAACCGATGTTCTTCTCACGCACAATGAGAAATCAAAGGGTTTTAAGTTCAATATAAAGGGGGTAGCTGTAAGTACTAAGTAGTCAAACAAAGCCTGGTTCTCTCTTGAATCAACTATTATGGGACGGAGGGAGTAGTTACTAGTACTATTTTGTTAACTCTGAGATTACCTTGAGTAGATCGGGAATCCGTTACTCGAGCTTGACAGGTATATCCGCGTGACATATGAGTACTTCTGGTCTCATGGTATGATCTCCGATGAAATATTTCTGGCCATAAAGAAGGATTGTGATTTTGAGGATTACACATCCGGTGACCCCCACAATGAGAGCAAGTCATGCAATGATGCCATTGACGAGGCAAAAGCTATGGTTGGAGAATATGTTGACAACTATGATGTCATTCTTGACGTCTGTTACCCATCAATTGTGACGCAGGAGCTAAGATTGCGCAAATATGTATGCTTGCTTCCTCATGGTGCATGATATTTTACACCAGAACCTTTTGATTGCTCTTATGTGACTAGTTTTTTTGTGCAACCTAGGTGACCAAGATCAGTTTAGGAGTGGATGTTTGCATGTCATATGAAAGTTCCTTCTACTTCAATCTTCCAGAAGTGCGCATGCTCTTCATGCTAATAGAACACATCTAACTTATGGCTGGAGCATGTGCAGTGAGTAAGTGCTTCTATTGCTACTTCTGTCAAATATTCCCTCTGTTTCTAAATATAAGTGTAGAGATTTCATTATAGACTACATACGGAGCAAAATGAATGAATTTACACCCTAAAATGCATCTACGTACATCCGTATGTGGTTCATAGTGAAATATCTACAAAGACTTATATTTAGGAACGGATGGAGTACATCCGTTCGTACTTTCAGTAAATATGTAAAGAGAGGGGAGTCATAGTAAACAAACTGCTCATATTCGCAACTGAAACTCACATGGACCATTTAAAATCATGTGCCAGTGTGCTGAATCTCACCGGAAAGGATGTTTACATCAACATCTTGCCTTTACTTCAGAGAATAGTGGAACAGAAGATACCAGTTTGGATATTCAGGTATGTTAACAACTTACCTTTTGGTACTCCCCATATACGAGTATACTTTTTCAGATACGTAATTTCCTTCGTTCCATGTGCACTTTGTTATGACAATATGGATTAACGTTACAGCGGCGATCAAGACTCTGTCGTGCCCCTCTTGGGCACCCGAACCCTTATGCGAGAGCTAGCTCATGCAATGGGCTTGCCTGTCACAGCGCCGTACCGTGCTTGGTTCCGCAAAGGCCAGGTATACTTATATGCCATGAACACAAGTTGAACTGCAGATGTCCAATTTGATGATATAGAACATGAATGTAACGTCTGTTGCTCTTTGGTTTTCAAGGTTGGAGGCTGGGCAACAGAGTACGGTAATATGCTCACCTTTGCAACAGTGCGGGGCGCATCTCACATGGTGCCATTTTCACAACCAGACCGAGCTCTCGGCCTATTTCGCTCGTTTGTGCTTGGACAGAGGCTCCCAAACACAACCCATCCACCCATTGACTAAGTGTACCTACAAAAGCAGCTGGATATAGAAAGAAAAAGTAGCATAGGATTTTTCAGTCTGGCTACAGAAGTTTTTCTGAGAACGACTGGCTACAAAATTTAAGTTCTCAATGATGTATAAGATGATCAATAAGTTCTTGATTCTTTGGAAAGAGTGGAAAAGTAATGCATGCTAGCAAGGAGTATGATCTTTATCAGATTGCATCCCTGAAAGTCTGGAATACAGATTCCAGAGTAATTTCTACAAGCAATTATGTGGGTGTAGTTAATTTGAGGGGCACGTGCACATGTAACTCTGTCTAAATCATTTCAGCGGTCCGCACCAAATGAATGTTAAAATGGTTCGTCAAGAGATAATGTTGCCAGTTAGGTGACATTTACTTTCTTGTTGATAATAATGGAATGCTGGTATGATTTGCTGACTTGTTGAGAAAGGCTAAACTTATTCAACACCTTATCCAGGAACCCCTTTTTAACAAACTTCTGTCCAGAGAGTACTAAAGTTACCTGCTCCCACGCTGTGGTGAGCTCAACTACCGGCAGTGCCAGTCGGCAGGGGCAGTTCCTTACCTTAATCAGGGTTATTTTCTGAACAAATTCAGCTCTAGCAGTGTGCAAGGACACAAGGTCTAGAAAGTAGAACTGCATCAAGAGTAAAAAATTCAAGCTAATCTGCATCGAAGGACACAAAGAATACATTGCAATGATAGTTTAAGACCTGGAAAACAACACAGAGAAAGCTGCCCAGTTGGAGACTGGATGTCTCTTTGCTGTTTGCTCCCCAACCCCAGGCTTAGCAGTAGGTGTCACGTTTGTTCTCATGATGCTATCTTAATTTGCACGAAACATTGCAGTGGAAAATATTGTTAAGTCGATTAACTCCTCCTGCGCATAGTTGGGATTGTATGCACAAAGAAACACCTCATGAAGAGGATGTTGGTCAGGGCACTTTCTTGCCATGTGCTGATTGCTTGCACTTCATCTACGGCCAGTCATTTGAAGTAAAGTTGGAGGTGTCCCTGCCTTATCTACCCTCAGAAGCCTTTCTTTTGGTTCCATATATGATTTCTGCAGTTCTAGTGACCTCACTGTCCATATATGAAAATTGCGGGCAAGCTCCCTCCCTGGCAGGGAAGACATGTGGCCTCTGCTGGCCGTGTGGTTCTTGTTAAGGCCATCCTAACTGCCATTGCTATCTACCATCTCACGCCGCTCGACATCCCGCTGGAGGTCCGCAAGAAAATCGATAGTATTCGCCGTGCATATCTTTGGGCGGGCTCAGACAAGGTGTCTGGAGGAAAATGCAAGGTAAATTGGGAGCTCGTCTGTAAGCCCAAGGACAAGGGTGGGCTCGGAGTGCTTAACCTGGATAAGTTCGCCAAGGCTCTGCGACTTCGATGGCTATGGTTTGAATGGACTGACAAGAGCAAGCCATGGATAGGCATGGGGACGCCATGCACGGAGGATGATCGACACTTCTTTGCGGCTGCCACTACGGTCCTTGTTGGCAACGGACAAACGGCGCAATTCTGGAACTCGTCGTGGCTCAATGGCTTGCGCCCCCGTGACATCGCGCCGGCCCTCTTTCACCTTTCTCGCAAGAAGAACTCATCGGTCCAACAAGCCATGACCAACAACCTGTGGATCACTAATATTGATGGCACCAATGGTTTGTCCATCGCGCATATCAAGCAGTTTGTTGACCTTTGGGAAAAATTATCAACGGTGGCTCTTGAGGAAGATGTGGAAGACTCTATTACTTGGAAGTTCACTAAGGATGGGATTTATACTGCTGCATCGGCATACAAGGCACAATTCAAAGGTCTCATATCCTCTGATCTTGTCAAGTCTGTGTGGAGGGCCTGGGCTCCACCGAGGTGCAAATTCTTTGCTTGGCTCGTTCTTCAAAACAGAATATGGACATCAGACCGCTTGATCCGTCGTGGCTGGCCCAACTGTGGCTTGTGTCCCCTTTGTAAGCAAGCACAGGAGTCCGCTGCTCACCTACTCTTCCAGTGCCGCTTCACATTGCGCATTTGGAACGACATTCTTCCGTGGCTTGGAATGCACCACATCTCTATTACTACATGGACGGCGAGCGCTTCGGTCAAAGAATGGTGGGATAGCAACCTTCAGACTCGTCTCGGCTCTCCCAAAGCCCTAGCCTCATTGATGATGCTCATCTCTTGGGAGGTTTGGTCTGAGAGGAATGCTAGAGTCTTTCGCAACGTGGCGGTTCCATCGATGGTCATCATCAACAAGATCAAGCACGAGGCGTCGCTTTGGGCTTTGGCGGGTGCCAAGCGCTTGAGTATTGTAATGCCGCAAGAGTAATGTTCCTTTGTCCGCCGCTTGCGGCTTCTGTCTAAAACCTTCTCCCTTATTTAATGAAATGGCAAGTCTTTTGCCTCGTTTCAAAAAAAAACTGTCCAGATGAAAACGTGTGTAGCAGTGTAAACTTAGTGTGCAAAGTAATTTCAGCAAGCAAATGTACATGTAAAAAGCATTGAGTTCCACCTGGCAATTACAGCATTGTAAAGGCTAGTCTAATTTACAGCATTTTATTCTCCAAATCCTTCTTACTACTCCATATCTCACTAATATTGTTTCATTAGCTATCTAGCTTATGAAACCCATTTACTCAAATCAACAGAGACACCATTCTCATCAGAAAGCATGTCGATCCTGCACGGAGTATACACGTACGACTCCTGCACGCAAGCGGGATAATGCTCATCCCATGGCACCGGACAAAGATCACCAAGGTACTCAAGCTTGGAAGTGCTCAGGTAGTAGGCATAAGCGCAACGCTCGTACTGGTGGCCCAACAACACAATC
Source organism: Triticum dicoccoides (assembly GCF_002162155.2). Classification (NCBI taxonomy): domain Eukaryota; kingdom Viridiplantae; phylum Streptophyta; class Magnoliopsida; order Poales; family Poaceae; genus Triticum; species Triticum dicoccoides. Next base: position 545,578,611 of record NC_041387.1, on the reverse strand, counting down.
TCCTTGAGAGGATGATACCCCAAGAAATCCAACCAACCAATGTACCCGCCTTCTTCTTCTCCGATGACATCGGCGCCATCATCGTCGTCGTTATCCGAGTCCCATTCGCGGCATCTCTGCTCCGTCCATGATTTCGGTCTCCTGGGATCGTCCAGGGTCCAAGACTTCTCTGAGTTTTGAAGGTTTTGGCGCATTAGTTGCCTGATGGAGGGCTCGAGGTCGGCATGATGTGCCATCTCCCACACCGGCATCGCCATCGGTGATTCTTCGGTCAGTACCCATACCTGGAGCTTTAGCATGTCGATGATGGTGCAGTAAACCCCCTTCCGAGACTTGCTCAGGCGCGGCATAGCCCACGGACGCTCGGCAACGTTGGTGACTCCTGGGGTTTTGATCACCACATACTTTCCTGTCAGCAGCGACAACCTGCAGAGATATGATAATTTAGCAAGCAAATTATCAGTAGCTAGTTATGTGATGCTGTTATGATGATTGGTTCATGTACCTCATGATGAAACCACCACGGCAATGGACGTAGAGCGATTGCCGCCAGTAGACGGCGCAGCGGCGGCGCGGCCCGCAGTCAGGTAGATAAAATGCCATTCCGTGGCTGGGTGACAGTGGATCCGACCACATGTCGGCCACTGTCCCTGGAGCTCTGCCTTCCCGGACGAACGCCCTCTCGCCCCACCGGCCGGTCTCGGACGAGAACACCTGCACCACGTACGGCGACGGCGGCCATTCCATAAGCCCCAACGTGTCCTTCGCCTCGACGTGCTCGCGCTGACGGGGCCTGGCACGCTTCCGCGGTTCATCCTCCGACGCCGAGTCCGAGGACAACCAGTCCTCCTCGTAGTCCGTTTCGTCGTCGGTGTCGATCTGAGGCGGCCCCGACGACTCGGCGTCCGCGAAGAAGAGCCGCGCAACGTTGAACGGCGGTGGCGGCGGCGGGTCGGTGGGTTCGGGGGGCTGGGGCTCGCCGGGCAGCTCGGGGAGCAGGAGAACCTCGTGGTGGAGAGACACGAAGGGATCGAACACGAGGTACGCGGCCGAAGCGACGCTCCAGGGCTCCGCGCGCGGCGCGGGCGGCAGGACCGCCGACCTCCGCGTGGCCGGGTTGTAGACGAAGCGCGTGCCCTCGCTGGCCTCGCACAGGAGGAGCCCGTTGCGGTGGTCCACGAAGGCTGTGCACCACCTGGTAGGCGCATCGACGAGACGGGTGTCCACGCCGCCGGTGGGCCCCCCGCGCGCGAAGAAGTAGGTGTCGCGCAAGCCCTCGGCCATGTTGATGAAGACGCCGCGCGGCGCGCCCGGCAGGAGGTGCGGAAGGAGCAGCCTGCGGGCGTCGATGGTGGCGCGCCAGTACGCACAGACGCGCCTGCACGCGGCGAGGTGGCGCGCCGGGACGCGGCGCAGGATGTCGGCAAGCATCTCTTCGGGGAGATCCATCGCCGGCGGGCTCTCCGGATCTGCGCACGACCGCACGTCCAGAGCGGCGGATGCGATGCGTGGAGTTGTAGAACTTTTTTTTCTTTGACAATTCGTGGAGTTATTTTTTTCAAAGCCCAACCCAACATATAAGTATAACTTTTGCTCGGCAGTAAACCCTCTATTATAGATTCTCAAAAAAAGTAAATCCTCTATTATAACGAAATGAAATGATGCACTTGGGCTACTGGTTTTCGACCTTTCATGTGGTTTTCAGAAGGTTCCGACCGATTTCCTTCTTTTTCTTATGTTTTCTTTATTTTTTTCAGTTTTATATTTTATTTTCTCCATTTTTCCTTTTTAAATACAAGTCAACTTTTTAATACACATGTTGAACATTTATTGTATAAAAGTTGGATATTTTCCATATGCACATTGAACATTTTTCAAAGATATAATGAATGTTTATACGAATATATTGTACATTTTTTAATACATAATTAAGATTTTTTAACACACATTCAACTTTTTAAATATCATAGTTAAGTCTTTATGAATGGAACAAACTTTTGTTTGCTTAATTTGTAAAAAATATGCATATCATTAAACAATTTTTCATAATATTTTAAAAAAAAATCATGGCATTTAAAACATCAAGAAATAGAAAAAATTGCTCGTACAAGTTTAAAAAATGTTCATAATGTATAAAAAATATTATTTTTGCCATTATAAAATATTAATAAATACTTAAAATGTTTGCACATTAAAAATGTTCATTTTGCATTTTAAAAGAATCTTCAACGTGCATTTTAAAATGTTCATTGTGTACCGACAATAAATGAGCTTTGCGCTACTCTATACAATAAGTGAGTCTTTCCACTATTCTATGGATGTCCTATTTGTTGTTCTGTGCGACCAAATGTCGGTCCCTCCCAAAGAATGAGTCTTTGCACTATTATATCAAGGTCATATTGGTCGCTCTGTGCGATTAAATGTTGATTTCTCCCAAAAGAGTGACTCACCGACTGGGCCAACCCAGATTACCAGCGTGGAAGCCAGATTTTTTCGGTTCTACTAGTTATCAAGTTGTCTTTCCCTTAAAAATAACCTTTATTTTATTTCAAAAAGGTAAAAATAAACTTCGGGATTTCTTTATGAATGTAAACATTTTAGTAAAAAATAACACATTTTAAAACTTGTGAATAGTTTTTTGAATTTTTTTAACATCTTGAGAAAAATATGAATTTATTTACAGTTGGATATTTTGTAAATATTGAACCATCTTTTAAAAATCAGAGTTTTTTTAACATTTTTAATAAAACATAAATATTCTTAACCATGGGATTTTCTAAAATGTTTTAAAAAAAATTGAAAAGTGTAAATAAGATTTAAAAAAATAAAAGGCTAAAAAAATAGACTGGAACCTTTTCCTGAAACCGCATCTTGTAGCTAGCTAAACGAGATAAACTAGCCGGGCCATCTTATGTTCCATTCAATGACTCATTGTGCGATGGAGCCCTATTCTCAAGTAATGATTCTCGATGAGATCATGGGCACTGACAGTTAATGGGCCAGAAATCCATGGTACGTGCCTCCACACACGTAGTTCACTCTTTCACTCATACAGATCTAAATAGGAGAGACCCCTTGGCACCGACCAACCATTGATCACGCATCAGTGATAAGCCTTATCACTGACCGGCCTCTCCTAAGGTTTCAATGATATCGACTTTTAAACTCGGTAAGATGGTTATCACACACCGGTCTAAAACTGACCAGTCAGTGATAGCTTGCCTCGATGATAGAAAAAAGGATGAAAAATCACTAACGGGCTACTGTATTCAACCTGTCGGTGTAGTGTATTCAAATAAGACCCTTTTCTCATCGGTAACTATTGTTTTCTTCAGGCATTGTATAATCAATTATCCGCTGCCCCTCCAGAATGAAAACCTCACAGCCCATCCCCGACACCACTCTCTCCCTTCACCGCTCTCGGCATCACTCTCTCCCACCCATCATGTTTTGGCCACTTGTATTCATTCCTATTTTACCTCCCATCTACACCGACGAGCGTCGCACGGAGAGAGTCTGGCGCCACTATCGACATCGTGCAACGCAAAGACGTAGAAAGATCATCACCCAACACGGCTGCGCCTTCACACCCTTTGTGGACACTGCCATTTATGTTTCTGCACAACACATATCAAACTTGTAGTTTTAATTTTAATATCTGAGAGGCTACTCTTGGCACTTTATTTAAAGAAAAGATACAAAACATGATTACTAGAGTGGCATGATCATGTAGACAAAAACATATTAAAGATAAATATTGGGTTACCTCCCAACAAGCATTCTTTAATACCTTTTAGCTAGGCATGATAATTTTATCACATTTTCTCATCACTTAATGATAAAAGCATATGTAGCTCTCATAATAAATTCATAAGGTAATTTATTTTTCTTCCTAGGGAAGTGGTCCATCCCCCTTTTTAATGCAAACTAAAACATTACGTTGCCCTCTTTTATATCGATAATTGCACCAATAGTTCTCAAGAAAGGTCTACCAAGTATTGTAAGGCATAAGGGATTGCATTCTATATCCATAATAATGAAATCGACAGGAACATAATTCATATTTGCTATAATTTGAACAACATATATTCTTCCCAAAAGTTTCTTAATAGTTGGATCTGCACGATGTCAAATTAAAGTGCATTTGAACATAGAATTCAAACCAAGCACATCATATAAAGCTCTTAGTATGGTGGCAACACTAGCACACAAATCACATAAAGAATTGCATTTATAACTCTTGATTTTAATCTTGATAGTAGGTTCCCAACCATCCTCTAATTTTCTCGGAATTTTAAGCCTCTTATTCTATTTTTTCTCCACTAGCTTTGGTAAGTGTGTCAACAATATGTTTAGTAAAAGTTTTGTTTTGTTAGGGATACAGTTGTAATTAGCCACCTCTGCTCCAAATAAAGCTTAGGGTTCCTCTGCCTCCCGTTGGCGACGCCGCATGTCCGTCTCGTCTCCGGTGGCCATAGTGATATCGGAGCGCGGTGGAACTCGTTGCCAGCGGGAGGGCTCCGTTTTTACTTGTTTCTTCAAATTTCTTTATGGTTCGTGTCCTACTTAGGAAGACGGCACGTTGGTGGCTCCTTGAAGATGGAATAAGATTCACCCCATCCAGCTCCCACCCTGATGTGCGTCTAGCATTGTTGGTAGGTGTGTGGAGGTGTGTCTCCGGCTCATCTATCTTTGGTGGATTTTCTTGGATATGTTTGTTGTTCATCCATGTTTGTGTGTCTTCAGGGTGGATCCTTCCGATCTATGCTACTCCTCATTGGCGGGCAGTTGTTGTTCTGCTGCGCTGGTCCTATGGGGCCTTAGCACGACGACTTCCCGACTGTCTACTACAACTTGCCCGGCTTCGGCGAGGGAGGGGTGATGATGGTGGTGTGCCTTCGACTCGCTTCAGTGCTTGTAGTCGGAGGTAGGTGATCTACAGATCTATATGTAATTTTTTATTATTTCTAGTGTACCTTGTACTGCCATGATTGAAGATACATAAATTGGAAGTTTCCAACAATTTTTTTTGTTCATAAGCATTAGGAGAGTTCATCATGGTTTCAATAGTGTAATACATTCAGTAACACAACAATTATCATAATTAAAATCCTTATAATGCAAAATGAGAGTAATGCCACCTGAAGTTTTAACCTCTCCAGTCTCACTTTTGACATTTTTATGACAAGATTGGTCTTCATCTTTAACATAATTAAGACCTCTAGGCAAACGGTCTATAGTTGGTTCACCACTAGTACTCAAAATTTCAATATCCTCATCGTTAGAAGTAGAATGAATTCCAGCTTTCCTAGCCTCTCTTTCTCTTTGAGCTCTTAGCATAGCAATCATCTTAGCATTGTAATCTATGGAAATTTGGATAGCTTTCGAGATTCTGGTATATCATCTTTAGAAGATGGTAATATTTTTATCTTAAGCAAATCAACTTTATGGACTAGGCTATCAACCGTACAAGCAACAGAATCAAGATTTTACAGAATTTTCACTTACGTTAATGTTGACAGCCTTTTGTTGAACAATAAAATGCTTTATAACCCCCTCAAGTTCACTAGGTATTCAATCATTATTGTTGTAAGAATTCCCATAGGAATTTGAAGGATTAGGAGGATACGACCAAGTATTTTTCCCAAAATTACTCCTATAAGCATTGTTACTAAAGTTATTCCTAAAATAAAATTAACATCAACTTGATCCTTATTTTTTTCAATCAAAGAAGCTAAAGGAACATCATTAGGATTAGAAGGAACTTTTTAAAATTAGAAGTAAGCATAGGAATGATCATATCAAGTTTTTCATGAAGAAATCTCTGATGACCAACAAGTATAGGGGATCAATCGTAGTCCTTTTGATAAGTAAGAGTGTCGAACCCAACGAGGAGCAGAAGGAATTGATAAGCGGTTTCAACAAGGTATTCTCTACAAGTGGTGTAAAGTAGTAGTAACAGATAGTTTGATAGCAAGAAAATTAGGAGCAAGTAACGAATAACCAAAGTAACAAGGTGCAGCAAGGTGGCTCAATCCTTATATTGCAAAGGACAAGCCCAGACTATTTCTTATAATGATCAAAGCATTCTCGAGGACACATGGGAATTTCTTCTAGTCACGTTCATCATGTTTAGTTGATTCACGTTCACTACTTTGATAAATTGTTATGTTGGTGGCCCAATGCTATGGTGTTGTTCTTACTTAAACGGACACCTTGTTGAAAAAGGCTAAGCTTATTCAACACCTTATCCAGGAACCCTTTTTTTTACTCGAGGCAAATGTAAAAAACTTCTATCAAGGGAGTACTAAAGTTACCTGCTCCCATGTTGTGGTGAGCTCAACTACCGGCATGGGCAGTTCCTTACCTTGATCAGGGTTATTTTCTGAAAAAATTCAGCTCCACCAATGTGCAAGGACACAAGGTCCAGAAATTAGAATTGCATCAAGATTAAGGAGTAAAATATTCAAGCTAATCTGCAATGAAGGACACAAAGAATACATTTCAATGGTAGTTTAAGACCTTGAAAACAACACAGAGATCAGCACCATAGCTGCCGAGATGGGTAGCCCAGTGTTGGGGTGGCCATGTAGATACCTTGGCCTGCCACTCGGACTAAGGAAGATCAGAGCGAGTCAACTACAATTCATGGTGGACAAGATGGCGGACAGACTACCAGCTTGGCAAGCGAGACTGTTGTACCGTACCGGGTGATTGGAGCTAGTGAAGACCACCCTGGCATTGATGCCAATACACGCCATGATGGCGATGGACCTGCTCGTCAAAACGATAGAAGCTGCCAACAAAATTTGCAGAGGTTTTTTGTGGAAGGGACGCCGGGACGTGCACAGAGGGCATTGTTTGGTTGCCTGGGACAAAGTTTGCTCGCCGAAGGAGTTTGGGGGTTTGGGAGTGCCCTGTTGGAAATATGCCCTAGAGGCAATAATAAAAGCATTATTATTATATTTCCTTGTTCATGATAATTATCTTTTATTCATGCTATAATTGTATTATCCGGAAATCGTAATACACGTGTGAATACATAGACCATAACATGTCCCTAGTGAGCCTCTAGTTGACTAGCTCGTTGGTCAACAGATAGTCATGGTTTCCTGACTATGGACATTAGATGTCATTGACAACGGGATCACATCATTAGGAGAATGATGTGATGGACAAGACCCAATCCTAAGCATAGCACAAGATCGTGTAGTTCGTTTTGCTAAAGCTTTTTCAATGTTAAGTATCTCTTCCTTAGACCATGAGATCGTGTAACTGCCGGATATCGTATGAGTGCTTTGGGTGTACCAAACGTCACAACGTAACTGGGTGACTATAAAGGTGCACTACAGGTATCTCTGAAAGTGTCTGTTGGGTTGACACGAATCGAGACTGGGATTTGTCACTCCGTATGACAGAGAGGTATCTCTGGGCCCACTCGGTAATGCATCATCATAATGAGCTCAAAGTGACCAACGATCGAGTCTCGGGCATGTAACGTACCGATTGACAAAGGGAATAGTATACGGGGTTGCTTGAATCCTCGACATCGTGGTTCATCCGATGACATCATCGAGGAGCATGTGGGAGCCAACATGGGTATCCAGATCCCGCTGTTGGTTATTGACCTAAGAGCCGTCTCGGTCATGTCTGCATGTCTCCCGAACCCGTAGGGTCTACACACTTAAGGTTCGGTGACGCTAGGGTTATTAGGAAGACTTGTATGTGAATACCGAATGTTGTTCGGATTCCCGGATGAGATCCCGGACGTCACGAGGAGTTCCGGAATGGTCCGGAGGTAAAGATTTATATATGGAAGCTGTCATATGGACACCGGAAGGTTTCGGGGGCATATCGGTATTGTACCGGGGCCACCGGAAGGGTTCCGGGGGTCCACCGAGAGGGGACACCCCTCCCTGGGGGCCACATGGGCTGAGTGGGGCAGGAGCCAGCCCCTGGAGGGCTGGGCGCCCCCCCCCCCTTGGGCCCATGCGCCTAGGGTTGGGGGGAACCCTAGAGGGGGCGCCCCCCTTGCTTGGGGGGCAAGTCCCCCTCCCTGGCCGCCGCCCCCCCTCTAGATCCCATCTAGAGGGGCCGGCCCCCCTTGCCTCTTCCCCTATAAATAGAGGGGTGATGGGAGGGCTGCATACACAAGCCAAGGCGCAGCCCCTCCCCTCCCCAACACCTCTCCTCCTCCGTACGTGCTTGGCGAAGCCCTGTCAGAGTGCTGCTTCTCCACCAACACCACGCCGTCGTGCTGCCGGTGGAGCTGTCTTCCTCAACCTCTCCTTCCTCCTTGCTGGATCAAGATGGAGGAGACGTCGTCCGTACCGTACGTGTGTTGAACGCGGAGGTGATGTCCGTACAGCACTTGGTCATCGGTGATCTGAATCACGGCGAGTACGACTCCATCATCACCATCCCCTTGAACGCTTCCGCACTCGATCTACAAGTGGTATGTAGATGCAAACTCACTCCCTTGACTCGTTGCTTAGATGAAATCATAGATGGATCTTGGTGAAACCGTAGGAAAAATTTTAATTTTCTGCAACGTTCCCCAACAATGGCATCATGAGCTAGGTCTATGCGTAGTTCCCTATTGCACGAGTAGAACACAATTTTGTTGTGGGCGTAGATCTTGTCAACTTGCTTGCCGCTACTAGTCTTATCTTGCTTCAGCGGTATTGTGGGATAAAGCGGCCCGGACCAACCTTACACGTACGCTTACGTGAGAACGGTTCCACCGACTAACATGCACTAGTTGCATATGGTGGCTGGCGGGTGTCTGTCTCTCCCACTTTAGTTGGAGCGGATTCGATGAAAAGGGTCCTTATGAAGGGTAAATAAAAGTTGACAAAATCACGTTGTGGTTATTCGTAGGTAAGAAAACGTTCTTGCTAGAACCCAATTGCAGCCACGTAAAAGATGCAGCAACAATTAGAGGACGTCTAACTTGTTTTTGCAGCAATTGTCTTGTGATGTGATATGGCCAGAAGTTGTGATGAATGATGAATGATATATTGTGATGTATGAGATCATGTTCTTGTAATAGGAATCACGACTTGCATGTCGATGAGTATGACAACCGGCAGGAGCCATAGGAGTTGTCTTTATTTTTGTATGACCTGCGTGTCATTGAAGAATGCCATGTAAATTACTTTACTTTGTTGCTAAACGCGTTAGCCATAGAAGTAGAAGTAGTCGTTGACGTGACAACTTCATGAAGACACGATGATGGAGATCATGATGATGGAGATCATGGTGTCATGCCGGTGACAAGATGATCATGGAGCCCCGAAGATGAAGATCAAAGGAGCTATATGATATTGGCCATATCATGTCACTACTTTATATAATTGCATGTGATGTTTATTATGTTTTATGCATCTTGTTTACTTAAAACGACGGTAGTAAATAAGATGATCCCTTACAAAAATTTCAAGAAGTGTTCTCCCCTAACTGTGCACCGTTGCTAAAGTTCGTCGTTTCGAAGCACCACGTGATGATCGGGTGTGATAGATCCTTACGTTCACATACAATGGGTGTAAGACAGTTTTACACATGCAAAACACTTAGGGTTAACTTGACGAGCCTAGCATGTACAGACATGGCCTCGGAACACGGAGACTGAAAGGTCGAACACGAGTCGTATGGAAGATACGATCAACATGAGAATGTTCACCGACGATGACTAGTCCGTCTCACGTGATGATCGGACACGGCCTAGTCGACTCGGATCGTGTAACACTTAGATGACTAGAGGGATGTCTAATCTGAATGGGAGTTCATTAAAATAATTTGATTAGATGAACTTAATTATCATGAACTTAGTCTAAAACTTTTTGCATAATATGTCTTGTAGATCAAATGGCCAACGCTCATGTCAACATGAACTTCAACGCGTCCTAGAGAAAACCAAGCTGAAAAATGATGACAGCAACTATACGGACTGGGTCCGGAACCTGAGGATCATCCTCATAGCTGCCAGGAAACAATATGTCCTAGAAGGACCGCTAGGTGACGCTCCCGTCCCAGAGAACCAAGACATTATGAATGCTTGGCAGTCTCGTGCTGATGATTACTCCCTCGTTCAGTGCGGCATGCTTTACAGCTTAGAACCGGGGCTTCAAAAGCGTTTTGAGCAACACGGAGCATATGAGATGTTCGAGGAGCTGAAACTAGTTTTCCAAGCTCATGCCCGTGTCGAGAGATATGAAGTCTCCGACAAGTTCTATAGTTGTAAGATGGAGGAAAATAGTTCTGTCAGTGAGCACATACTCAAAATGTCTGGGTTGCACAACCGCCTGTCCCAGCTGGACATTAACCTCCCGGATGAGGCGGTCATTGACAGAATCCTTCAGTCGCTCCCACCAAGCTACAAGAGCTTTGTGATGAACTACAATATGCAGGGAATGGTGAAGACCATTCCTGAAGTATTCTCGATGCTGAAATCAGCAGAGGTTGAAATCAAGAAAGAACATCAAGTGTTGATGGTCAATAAGACCACTAAATTCAAGAAGGGCAAGGGTAAGAAGAACTTCAAGAAGGACGGCAAAGATGTTGCCGCGTCCGGTAAGCCAGTTGCCGGGAAGAAGTCAAAGAATGGACCCAAGCCTGAAACTGAGTGCTTTTATTGCAAGGGGAAGGGTCACTGGAAGCGGAACTGCCCCAAATACTTAGCGGATAAAAAGGCCGGCAACACTAAAGGTATATTTGATATACATGTAATTGATGTGTACCTTACCAGTACTCGTAGTAACTCCTGGGTATTTGATACCGGTGCCGCTACTCATATTTGTAACTCACAGCAGGAGCTGCGGAATAAGCGGAGACAGGCGAAGGACGAGGTGACGATGCGCGTCGGGAATGGTTCCAGAGTCGATGTGATCGCCGTCGGCACGCTACCTCTACATTTACCTACGGGATTAGTTTTGAACCTTAATAATTGTTATTTGGTGCCAAGTTTGAGCATGAACATTGTATATGGATCTCGTTTGATACGAGATGGCTACTCATTTAAATCCGAGAATAATGGTTGTTCTATTTATATGAGAGATATGTTTTATGGTCATGCTCCGATGGTCAATGGTTTATTCTTAATGAATCTCGAACGTAATGTTACACATATTCATAGCGTGAATACCAAAAGATGTAAAGTTGATAACGATAGTCCCACATACTTGTGGCACTGCCGCCTTGGTCACATTGGTGTCAAGCGCATGAAGAAGCTCCATGCTGATGGACTTTTAGAATCTCTCGATTATGAATCATTTGACACATGCGAACCATGCCTCATGGGCAAAATGACCAAGACTCCGTTCTCCGGAACAATGGAGCGAGCAACCAACTTGTTGGAAATCATACATACCGATGTGTGCGGTCCAATGAGTGTTGAGGCTCGCGGAGGATATCGTTATGTTCTCACTCTCACAGATGACTTGAGTAGATATGGGTATGTCTACTTGATGAAACACAAGTCTGAGACCTTTGAAAAGTTCAAGGAATTTCAGAATGAAGTAGAGAATCAACGTGACCAACAGATAAAATTCTTACGATCGAATCGTGGAGGAGAATATTTAAGTCACGAATTTGGTACACACTTAAGAAAATGTGGAATCGTTTCACAACTCACGCCGCCTGGAACACCTCAGCGAAACGATGTGTCCGAACGCCGTAATCGCACTCTATTGGATATGGTGCGATCTATGATGTCTCTTACCGATTTACCGCTATCATTTGGGGATACGCTCTAGAGACAGCTACATTCACTTTAAATAGGGCACCGTCTAAATCCGTTGAGACGACACCGTATGAATTATGGTTTGGGAAGAAACCTAAGCTGTCGTTTCTAAAAGTTTGGGGATGCGATGCTTATGTCAAGAAACTTCAACCTGAAAAGCTCGAACCCAAGTCGAAAAAATGTGTCTTCATAGGATACCCTAAAGAAACCATTGGGTATACCTTCTACTTAAGATCCGAGGGCAAGATCTTTGTTGCCAAGAACGGATCCTTTCTGGAAAAAGAGTTTCTCTCGAAAGAAGTAAGTGGGAGGAAAGTAGAACTCGATGAAGTACTACCTCTTGAACGAGAAAGTAGTGCAGCTCAAGAAAATGTTCCTGTGATGCCTACACCAACTGAAGAGGAAAATAATGATGATGATCAAGGTACTTCGGATCAAGTTGCTACTGAACTTCGTAGGTCCACAAGGACACGTTCCGCACCAGAGTGGTACGGCAACCCTGTCCTGGAAATCATGTTGTTAGACAACGGTGAACCTTCGAACTATGAAGAAGCGATGGCGGGCCCAGATTCCAACAAATGGCTAGAAGCCATGAAATCCGAGATAGAATCCATGTATGAAAACAAAGTATGGACTTTGACTGACTTGCCCGATGATCGGCGAGCGATAGAAAACAAATGGATCTTTAAAAAGAAGACGGGCGCTGATGGTAATGTCACCATCTATAAAGCTCGACTTGTAGCTAAGGGTTATCGGCAAGTTCAAGGGATTGACTACGATGAGACTTTCTCTCCCGTAGCGAAGCTTAAGTCCGTCCGAATCATGTTAGCAATTGTCGCATACTATGATTATGAGATATGGCAGATGGACGTCAAAACGGCATTCCTTAACGGGCATCTTAAGGAAGAACTGTATATGATGCAGCCGGAGGGTTTTGTCGATCCTAAGAATGCTAACAAAGTATGCAAGCTCCAGCGATCCATTTATGGGCTGGTGCAAGCATCTCGGAGTTGGAACATTCGCTTTGATGAAATGATCAAAGCGTTTGGGTTTATGCAGACTTATGGAGAAGCCTGCGTTTACAAGAAAGTGAGCGGGAGCTCTGTAGCATTTCTCATATTATATGTAGATGACATACTTTTGATGGGAAATGATATAGAATTCTTGGACAGTATTAAGGCCTACTTGAATAAGTGTTTTTCAATGAAGGACCTTGGAGAAGCTGCTTATATATTAGGCATCAAGATCTATAGAGATAGATCGAGACGCCTCATAGGTCTTTCACAGAGCACATACCTTGATAAGATTTTGAAGAAGTTCAAAATGGATCAGTCCAAGAAGGGATTCTTGCCTATATTGCAAGGTGTGAGATTGAGCTCGGTTCAATGCCCGACCACGGCAAAAGATAAAGAAGAGATGAGCGTCATCCCCTATGCCTCAGCCATAGGATCTATTATGTATGACATGCTGTGTACCAGGCCTGATGTAAACCTTGCCGTAAGTTTGGTAGAAAGGTACCAAAGTAATCCCGGCAAGGAACACTGGACAGCGGTCAAGAATATCCTAAAGTACCTGAAAAGGACGAAGGACATGTTTCTCATTTATGGAGGTGACGAAGAGCTCGTCGTAAAGGGTTACGTCGACGCTAGCTTCGACACAGATCTGAATGACTCTAAGTCACAAACCGGATACGTGTATATGTTGAATGGTGGAGCAGTAAGCTGGTGCAGCTGCAAGCAAAGCGTCGTGGCAGGATCTACATGTGAAGCGGAGTACATGGCAGCCTCGGAGGCAGCGCATGAAGCTATTTGGGTGAAGGAGTTCATCACCGACCTAGGAGTCATACCCAATGCGTCGGGGCCGATCAAACTCTTCTGTGACAACACTGGAGCTATTGCCCTTGCCAAGGAGCCCAGGTTTCACAAGAAGACCAGGCACATCAAGCATCGTTTCAACTCCATCCGTGAAAATGTTCAAGATGAAGACATAGATATTTGCAAAGTACATACGGATCTGAATGTCGCAGATCCGTTGACTAAACCTCTCTCGCGAGCAAAACATGATCAACACCAGAACTCTATGGGTGTTCGATTCATCACAATGTAACTAGATTATTGACTCTAGTGCAAGTGGGAGACTGTTGGAAATATGCCCTAGAGGCAATAATAAAAGCATTATTATTATATTTCCTTGTTCATGATAACTGTCTTTTATTCATGCTATAATTGTATTATCCGGAAATCGTAATACACGTGTGAACACATAGACCATAACATGTCCCTAGTGAGCCTCTAGTTGACTAGCTCGTTGGTCAACAGATAGTCATGGTTTCCTGACTATGGACATTAGATGTCATTGACAACGAGATCACATCATTAGAAGAATGATGTGATGGACAAGACCCAATCCTAAGCATAGCACAAGATCGTGTAGTTCGTTTTGCTAAACCTTTTTCAATGTTAAGTATCTCTTCCTTAGACCATGAGATCGTGTAACTCCCGGATACCGTTGAGTGCTTTGGGTGTACCAAACGTCACAACGTAACTGGGTGACTATAAAGGTGCACTACAGGTATCTCCGAAAGTGTCTGTTGGGTTGACACGGATCGAGACTGGGATTTGTCACTCCGTATGACAGAGAGGTATCTCTGGGCCCACTCGGTAATGCATCATCATAATGAGCTCAAAGTGACCAAGTGTTTGGTCACGGGATCATGCATTACGATATGAGTAAAGTGACTTGCCGGTAACGAGACTGAACGAGGTATTGGGATACCGACGATCGAGTCTCGGGCATGTAACGTACCGATTGACAAAGGGAATAGTATACGGGGTTGCTTGAATCCTCGACATCGTGGTTCATCCGATGACATCATCGAGGAGCATGTGGGAGCCAACATGGGTATCCAGATCCCGCTGTTGGTTATTGACCTAAGAGCCGTCTCGGTCATGTCTGCATGTCTCCCGAACCCGTAGGGTCTACACACTTAAGGTTCGGTGACGCTAGGGTTATTAGGAAGACTTGTATGTGAATACCGAATGTTGTTCGGATTCCCGGATGAGATCCCGGACGTCACGAGGAGTTCCGGAATGGTCCGGAGGTAAAGATTTATATATGGAAGCTGTCATATGGACACCGGAAGGTTTCGGGGGCATATCGGTATTGTACCGGGGCCACCGGAAGGGTTCCGGGGGTCCACCGAGAGGGGACACCCCTCCCTGGGGGCCACATGGGCTGAGTGGGGCAGGAGCCAGCCCCTGGAGGGCTGGGCGCCCCCCCCCCCTTGGGCCCATGCGCCTAGGGTTGGGGGGAACCCTAGAGGGGGCGCCCCCCTTGCTTGGGGGGCAAGTCCCCCTCCCTGGCCGCCGCCCCCCCTCTAGATCCCATCTAGAGGGGCCGGCCCCCCTTGCCTCTTCCCCTATAAATAGAGGGGTGATGGGAGGGCTGCATACACAAGCCAAGGCGCAGCCCCTCCCCTCCCCAACACCTCTCCTCCTCCGTACGTGCTTGGCGAAGCCCTGTCAGAGTGCTGCTTCTCCACCAACACCACGCCGTCGTGCTGCCGGTGGAGCTGTCTTCCTCAACCTCTCCTTCCTCCTTGCTGGATCAAGATGGAGGAGACGTCGTCCGTACCGTACGTGTGTTGAACGCGGAGGTGCTGTCCGTACAGCACTTGGTCATCGGTGATCTGAATCACGGCGAGTACGACTCCATCATCACCATCCCCTTGAACGCTTCCGCACTCGATCTACAAGTGGTATGTAGATGCAAACTCACTCCCTTGACTCGTTGGTTAGATGAACTCATAGATGGATCTTAGTGAAACCGTAGGAAAAAATTTAATTTTCTGCAACGTTCCCCAACAATGGCATCATGAGCTAGGTCTATGCGTAGTTCCCTATTGCACGAGTAGAACACAATTTTGTTGTGGGCGTAGATCTTGTCAACTTGCTTGCCGCTAGTAGTCTTATCTTGCTTCAGCGGTATTGTGGGATAAAGCGGCCCGGACCAACCTTACACGTACGCTTACGTGAGAACGGTTCCACCGACTAACATGCACTAGTTGCATAAGGTGGCTGGCGGGTGTCTGTCTCTCCCACTTTAGTTGGAGCGGATTCGATGAAAAGGGTCCTTATGAAGGGTAAATAAAAGTTGACAAAATCACGTTGTGGTTATTCGTAGGTAAGAAAACGTTCTTGCTAGAACCCAATTGCAGCCACGTAAAAGATGCAGCAACAATTAGAGGACGTCTAACTTGTTTTTGCAGCAATTGTCTTGTGATGTGATATGGCCAGAAGTTGTGATGAATGATGAATGATATATTGTGATGTATGAGATCATGTTCTTGTAATAGGAATCACGACTTGCATGTCGATGAGTATGACAACCGGCAGGAGCCATAGGAGTTGTCTTTATTTTTGTATGACCTGCGTGTCATTGAAGAATGCCATGTAAATTACTTTACTTTGTTGCTAAACGCGTTAGCCATAGAAGTAGAAGTAGTCATTGACGTGACAACTTCATGAAGACACGATGATGGAGATCATGATGATGGAGATCATGGTGTTATGCCGGTGACAAGATGATCATGGAGCCCCGAAGATGAAGATCAGAGGAGCTATATGATATTGGCCATATCATGTCACTACTTTATATAATTGCATGTGATGTTTATTATGTTTTATGCATCTTGTTTACTTAAAACGACGGTAGTAAATAAGATGATCCCTTACAAAAATTTCAAGAAGTGTTCTCCCCTAACTGTGCACCGTTGCTAAAGTTCGTCGTTTCGAAGCACCACGTGATGATCGGGTGTGATAGATCCTTACGTTCACATACAATGGGTGTAAGACAGTTTTACACATGCAAAACACTTAGGGTTAACTTGACGAGCCTAGCATGTACAGACATGGCCTCGGAACACGGAGACTGAAAGGTCGAACACGAGTCGTATGGAAGATACGATCAACATGAGAATGTTCACCGACGATGACTAGTCCGTCTCACGTGATGATCGGACACGGCCTAGTCGACTCGGATCGTGTAACACTTAGATGACTAGAGGGATGTCTAATCTGAATGGGAGTTCATTAAAATAATTTGATTAGATGAACTTAATTATCATGAACTTAGTCTAAAACTTTTTGCATAATATGTCTTGTAGATCAAATGGCCAACGCTCATGTCAACATGAACTTCAACGCGTCCTAGAGAAAACCAAGCTGAAAAATGATGACAGCAACTATACGGACTGGGTCCGGAACCTGAGGATCATCCTCATAGCTGCCAGGAAACAATATGTCCTAGAAGGACCGCTAGGTGACGCTCCCGTCCCAGAGAACCAAGACATTATGAATGCTTGGCAGTCTCGTGCTGATGATTACTCCCTCGTTCAGTGCGGCATGCTTTACAGCTTAGAACCGGGGCTCCAAAAGCGTTTTGAGCAACACGGAGCATATGAGATGTTCGAGGAGCTGAAACTAGTTTTCCAAGCTCATGCCCGTGTCGAGAGATATGAAGTCTCCGACAAGTTCTATAGTTGTAAGATGGAGGAAAATAGTTCTGTCAGTGAGCACATACTCAAAATGTCTGGGTTGCACAACCACCTGTCCCAGCTGGACATTAACCTCCCGGATGAGGCGGTCATTGACAGAATCCTTCAGTCGCTCCCACCAAGCTACAAGAGCTTTGTGATGAACTACAATATGCAGGGAATGGTGAAGACCATTCCTGAAGTATTCTCGATGCTGAAATCAGCAGAGGTTGAAATCAAGAAAGAACATCAAGTGTTGATGGTCAATAAGACCACTAAGTTCAAGAAGGGCAAGGGTAAGAAGAACTTCAAGAAGGACGGCAAAGATGTTGCCGCGTCCGGTAAGCCAGTTGCCGGGAAGAAGTCAAAGAATGGACCCAAGCCTGAAACTGAGTGCTTTTATTGCAAGGGGAAGGGTCACTGGAAGCGGAACTGCCCCAAATACTTAGCGGATAAAAAGGCCGGCAACACTAAAGGTATATTTGATATACATGTAATTGATGTGTACCTTACCAGTACTCGTAGTAACTCCTGGGTATTTGATACCGGTGCCGCTACTCATATTTGTAACTCACAGCAGGAGCTGCGGAATAAGCGGAGACAGGCGAAGGACGAGGTGACGATGCGCGTCGGGAATGGTTCCAGAGTCGATGTGATCGCCGTCGGCACGCTACCTCTACATTTACCTACGGGATTAGTTTTGAACCTTAATAATTGTTATTTGGTGCCAAGTTTGAGCATGAACATTGTATATGGATCTCGTTTGATACGAGATGGCTACTCATTTAAATCCGAGAATAATGGTTGTTCTATTTATATGAGAGATATGTTTTATGGTCATGCTCCGATGGTCAATGGTTTATTCTTAATGAATCTCGAACGTAATGTTACACATATTCATAGCGTGAATACCAAAAGATGTAAAGTTGATAACGATAGTCCCACATACTTGTGGCACTGCCGCCTTGGTCACATTGGTGTCAAGCGCATGAAGAAGCTCCATGCTGATGGACTTTTAGAATCTCTCGATTATGAATCATTTGACACATGCGAACCATGCCTCATGGGCAAAATGACCAAGACTCCGTTCTCCGGAACAATGGAGCGAGCAACCAACTTGTTGGAAATCATACATACCGATGTGTGCGGTCCAATGAGTGTTGAGGCTCGCGGAGGATATCGTTATGTTCTCACTCTCACAGATGACTTGAGTAGATATGGGTATGTCTACTTGATGAAACACAAGTCTGAGACCTTTGAAAAGTTCAAGGAATTTCAGAATGAAGTAGAGAATCAACGTGACCAACAGATAAAATTCTTACGATCGAATCGTGGAGGAGAATATTTAAGTCACGAATTTGGTACACACTTAAGAAAATGTGGAATCGTTTCACAACTCACGCCGCCTGGAACACCTCAGCGAAACGATGTGTCCGAACGCCGTAATCGCACTCTATTGGATATGGTGCGATCTATGATGTCTCTTACCGATTTACCGCTATCATTTGGGGATACGCTCTAGCGACAGCTACATTCACTTTAAATAGGGCACCGTCTAAATCCGTTGAGACGACACCGTATGAATTATGGTTTGGGAAGAAACCTAAGCTGTCGTTTCTAAAAGTTTGGGGATGCGATGCTTATGTCAAGAAACTTCAACCTGAAAAGCTCGAACCCAAGTCGAAAAAATGCGTCTTCATAGGATACCCTAAAGAAACCATTGGGTATACCTTCTACTTAAGATCCGAGGGCAAGATCTTTGTTGCCAAGAACGGATCCTTTCTGGAAAAAGAGTTTCTCTCGAAAGAAGTAAGTGGGAGGAAAGTAGAACTCGATGAAGTACTACCTCTTGAACGAGAAAGTAGTGCAGCTCAAGAAAATGTTCCTGTGATGCCTACACCAACTGAAGAGGAAAATAATGATGATGATCAAGGTACTTCGGATCAAGTTGCTACTGAACTTCGTAGGTCCACAAGGACACGTTCCGCACCAGAGTGGTACGGCAACCCTGTCCTGGAAATCATGTTGTTAGACAACGGTGAACCTTCGAACTATGAAGAAGCGATGGCGGGCCCAGATTCCAACAAATGGCTAGAAGCCATGAAATCCGAGATAGAATCCATGTATGAAAACAAAGTATGGACTTTGACTGACTTGCCCGATGATCGGCGAGCGATAGAAAACAAATGGATCTTTAAAAAGAAGACGGGCGCTGATGGTAATGTCACCATCTATAAAGCTCGACTTGTAGCTAAGGGTTATCGGCAAGTTCAAGGGATTGACTACGATGAGACTTTCTCTCCCGTAGCGAAGCTTAAGTCCGTCCGAATCATGTTAGCAATTGTCGCATACTATGATTATGAGATATGGCAGATGGACGTCAAAACGGCATTCCTTAACGGGCATCTTAAGGAAGAACTGTATATGATGCAGCCGGAGGGTTTTGTCGATCCTAAGAATGCTAACAAAGTATGCAAGCTCCAGCGATCCATTTATGGGCTGGTGCAAGCATCTCGGAGTTGGAACATTCGCTTTGATGAAATGATCAAAGCGTTTGGGTTTATGCAGACTTATGGAGAAGCCTGCGTTTACAAGAAAGTGAGCGGGAGCTCTGTAGCATTTCTCATATTATATGTAGATGACATACTTTTGATGGGAAATGATATAGAATTCTTGGACAGTATTAAGGCCTACTTGAATAAGTGTTTTTCAATGAAGGACCTTGGAGAAGCTGCTTATATATTAGGCATCAAGATCTATAGAGATAGATCGAGACGCCTCATAGGTCTTTCACAGAGCACATACCTTGATAAGATTTTGAAGAAGTTCAAAATGGATCAGTCCAAGAAGGGATTCTTGCCTATATTGCAAGGTGTGAGATTGAGCTCGGTTCAATGCCCGACCACGGCAAAAGATAAAGAAGAGATGAGCGTCATCCCCTATGCCTCAGCCATAGGATCTATTATGTATGACATGCTGTGTACCAGGCCTGATGTAAACCTTGCCGTAAGTTTGGTAGAAAGGTACCAAAGTAATCCCGGCAAGGAACACTGGACAACGGTCAAGAATATCCTAAAGTACCTGAAAAGGACGAAGGACATGTTTCTCATTTATGGAGGTGACGAAGAGCTCGTCGTAAAGGGTTACGTCGACGCTAGCTTCGACACAGATCTGAATGACTCTAAGTCATAAACCGGATACGTGTATATGTTGAATGGTGGAGCAGTAAGCTGGTGCAGCTGCAAGCAAAGCGTCGTGGCAGGATCTACATGTGAAGCGGAGTACATGGCAGCCTCGGAGGCAGCGCATGAAGCTATTTGGGTGAAGGAGTTCATCACCGACCTAGGAGTCATACCCAATGCGTCGGGGCCGATCAAACTCTTCTGTGACAACACTGGAGCTATTGCCCTTGCCAAGGAGCCCAGGTTTCACAAGAAGACCAGGCACATCAAGCATCGTTTCAACTCCATCCGTGAAAATGTTCAAGATGAAGACATAGATATTTGCAAAGTACATACGGATCTGAATGTCGCAGATCCGTTGACTAAACCTCTCTCGCGAGCAAAACATGATCAACACCAGAACTCTATGGGTGTTCGATTCATCACAATGTAACTAGATTATTGACTCTAGCGCAAGTGGGAGACTGTTGGAAATATGCCCTAGAGGCAATAATAAAAGCATTATTATTATATTTCCTTGTTCATGATAACTGTCTTTTATTCATGCTATAATTGTATTATCCGGAAATCGTAATACACGTGTGAACACATAGACCATAACATGTCCCTAGTGAGCCTCTAGTTGACTAGCTCGTTGGTCAACAGATAGTCATGGTTTCCTGACTATGGACATTAGATGTCATTGACAACGAGATCACATCATTAGAAGAATGATGTGATGGACAAGACCCAATCCTAAGCATAGCACAAGATCGTGTAGTTCGTTTTGCTAAAGCTTTTTCAATGTTAAGTATCTCTTCCTTAGACCATGAGATCGTGTAACTCCCGGATACCGTTGAGTGCTTTGGGTGTACCAAACGTCACAACGTAACTGGGTGACTATAAAGGTGCACTACAGGTATCTCCGAAAGTGTCTGTTGGGTTGACACGGATCGAGACTGGGATTTGTCACTCCGTATGACAGAGAGGTATCTCTGGGCCCACTCGGTAATGCATCATCATAATGAGCTCAAAGTGACCAAGTGTTTGGTCACGGGATCATGCATTACGATACGAGTAAAGTGACTTGCCGGTAACGAGACTGAACGAGGTATTGGGATACCGACGATCGAGTCTCGGGCATGTAACGTACCGATTGACAAAGGGAATAGTATACGGGGTTGCTTGAATCCTCGACATCGTGGTTCATCCGATGACATCATCGAGGAGCATGTGGGAGCCAACATGGGTATCCAGATCCCGCTGTTGGTTATTGACCTAAGAGCCGTCTCGGTCATGTCTGCATGTCTCCCGAACCCGTAGGGTCTACACACTTAAGGTTCGGTGACGCTAGGGTTATTAGGAAGACTTGTATGTGAATACCGAATGTTGTTCGGAGTCCCGAATGAGATCCCGGACGTCACGAGGAGTTCCGAAATGGTCCAGAGGTAAAGATTTATATATGGGAAGCTGTCATATGGACACCGGAAGGTTTCGGGGGCATATCGGTATTGTACCGGGGCCACCGGAAGGGTTCCGGGGGTCCACCGAGAGGGGGCACCCCTCCCGGGGGGCCACATGGCTGAGTGGGGCAGGAGCCAGCCCCTGGAGGGCTGGGCGCCCCTCCCCCCCCCCTTGGCCCATGCGCCTAGGGTTGGGGGGGAACCCTAGAGGGGGCGCCCCCCTAGCTTGGGGGGCAAGTCCCCCTCCCTGGCCGCCGCCCCCCCTCTAGATCCCATCTAGAGGGGCCGGCCCCCCTTGCCTCTTCCCCTATAAATAGAGGGGTGATAGGAGGGCTGCATACACAAGCCAAGGCGCAGCCCCTCCCCTCCCCAACACCTCTCCTCCTCCGTACGTGCTTGGCGAAGCCCTGTCGGAGTGCTGCTTCTCCACCAATACCATGCCGTCGTGCTGCCGGTGGAGCTGTCTTCCTCAACCTCTCCTTCCTCCTTGCTGGATCAAGACGGAGGAGACGCCGTCCGTACCGTACGTGTGTTGAACGCGGAGGTGCTGTCCGTACATCACTTGGTCATCGGTGATCTGAATCACGGCGAGTACGACTCCATCATCACCATCCCCTTGAACGCTTCCGCACTCGATCTACAAGTGGTATGTAGATGCAAACTCACTCCCTTGACTCGTTGCTTAGATGAACTCATAGATGAATCTTGGTGAAACCGTAGGAAAAATTTTAATTTTCTGCAACGTTCCCCAACAATGGCATCATGAGCTAGGTCTATGCGTAGTTCCCTATTGCACGAGTAGAACACAATTTTGTTGTGGGCGTAGATCTTGTCAACTTGCTTGCCGCTAGTAGTCTTATCTTGCTTCAGCGGTATTGTGGGATAAAGCGGCCCGGACCAACCTTACACGTACGCTTACGTGAGAACGGTTCCACCGACTAACATGCACTAGTTCCCCTTGAACGCTTCCGCACTCGAGCTACAAGTGGTATGTAGATGCAAACTCACTCCCTTGACTCGTTGCTTAGATGAACTCATAGATGGATCTTGATGAAACCGTAGGAAAAATTTTAATTTTCTGCAACGTTCCCCAACATGCTCAATCTGCGCCTGCTTAATATCTCGCTGAGAGCAAGATGGTCGTGGCTTGCAAGGACGGATCCGGCTAGACCATGGGCAGAATTCAACATTCAAGTCTCATCGGACTCACTAGCCATCTACAGAGCAACCACAAAGTGCACCATTGGGGACGGATCCACGGTCTTATTCTGGACGGATTGGTGGCCTCAAGAGGGACGCATACATGATATCCTGCCAAACCTATTTCGTGTCATCAAGAAGAGCGCAACCAAAGTAAGGACAGTGAGGCAAGCTAAGTCAGGACAATGGTGGCGTGATGTGTCGCCCAACATGAACACCCAGGCCTTACAAGAGTTCATACAATTGGTCGACCGACTACAGAATATCCAACTAGCGGACAGGATTGACGACAAAGTTGTCTGGTGTTGGAAGGAGATGGCTTGTTCTCGGCTCAGTCAGCTTGTCGAGCTCATTTTGTCACACGTATTGAGTCCGCGGGAGCAATGGAGATTTGGAAGTCCAGAGCACCGGCAATGTGCAAGTTCTTTTCCTGGCTGGCGGCGCAGAAAAGATGTTGGACGACGGACAGATTGCAACGACATTTATTGCCACATCCGGTGGCATGCCCGTTTTACGATCAGGAGCCAGAAACGATCAATCACCTACTCCTTGGATGTGTTCTCACTCGACAAATATGGTTCGTCACTATGGGCAACTGGGGAAAGCCTCACTGGACTCCGGAGCCGGAGGCTGAGCTCGTTCGATGGTGGACTTCCCTTAACATCGAGAAGACCAAGAGGAAGGAAACATGGACAGTGATCACTTTAGTGGCTTGGACATTGTGGAAACATAGGAACGACATCGTGTTCAACGAAGTTTCCCCATCTGTCAGCACGATCCTCTGGCAGATCGAGGCGAAGGGACATAACTGGAGGGCTGCGGCCCTGCTGAGGGAGGTAAGATCACTCCCAACTAGGTTAGATCGGTTGAGTGGTAGCGAGTAGTTAGCATGCGGACTCGGGCTCGTGCAACCGTGGGTTGTGTTGTAACGTTGTAAAAACCCTCCATCTTGACATCTTCTATCTATGATCTCGATATGTCTGCTTGATGTATCCTTGAAAGAAAAAAAAACAGAGAACCTGCCCATGTTGGAGACTGGAGTCTCTTTGCTCCCCAACCCCAAAGGCCAAAAGCAAACAGTAACAATTTTTTTCTTATACATATGATAAACTATATCTGTTCTTGGGCAGTCCCAAATTGCTGCCATGAAGTGAATCTGGACGGTATCAATGAGGTGACAATGATCACCTTGTCACCATTTACATTAACAACTCTAGTAGGGTGACAAAGTATTACCATTCAAGAACAATGTAACTTGGATGGAAACACTCCAGATTCCATCCAGAATGATAAAGCCATGTTATAATGTTTTGGTGTATATTTAAGCTGACATTTGGAGTGGTCTCTTAAATGACCGACAATTACAGAAGATCGTTTAATGAGGAGCAAAGTTTTAGATAGCCCTTACATGATCATAGCTTGTTTTGTGTTTTCCAGTGCCAAAACGGCCATGTAGGATGCTAATCAGCAGTAGGTGTCACGTTTGTTCTCATGATGCTATCTTAATTTGCACAAAACATTGCACTGGAAAATATAGTTAAGTCGATTAAGTCCTCATGCGCATACGCCAAGTGGGGTTGTATGCACAAATGAATAATCATGAAGAGAAACTTGCCTTTTTGCTCCTTCAAACGTGCCCTGTTCCTGGTTGTGGCTTCATGGGGTGTTGGTCAGGCCACTTTCTTGTGAACCATAGTGCCGATTGCTTGAGTCATTTGAAGTAAAGTTGGAGGTGTCCCTGCCTTTATAGTTCTTCTTGGAGAGCCCCTAAACAACAACATGACGCCTTTCGGGGTTCACCTCAGGACTGACAATTTGAACTGAAGTCCTCTGTCACAAACACAGAGGAGTGGTGAGGTCTGTAACCTGCAGAAGCCTTTCTTTTGGTTTCATATATGACTAGAACGAAAGCGCGCCTTGGCGCACGTTGCCCGCGTGAGCACCGTGACCCAGCATGTATATATCTTGTACATCCAATCATGTCATTCTTTCGGTACTAAGGAGTTTAGTATAGAGCGCAAATAGTAGAGATATACCAAAAACATGGTAATCTGAGTATACTAAGTCAAAAGGATAATTAATTTGCACGCACATGACAAAATTTGTTCCAAAAAGCCAGTGCCAGATAGGATAAATTGTTTGCATCAAGTTTAGTAGAACGCAAAAACATACAAGATACCAAAGCCTGAATGTTAATCTCCAAATTCCAGAACCATACATCATCAACAACATAATATAATTAAAATAGGAGAACTTAACATATATGCCATTTCATTATTTATAAGACATAAACAAAACAAATAGTCCCATATCAAAACTATCAGTAGCATGACAAAATAAAAGGAGATTTATGTACATATCAGAACTGAGACTCTAAATCCCATGTCTCGGTCAGGAAATATATTCTTTATCCGATTTGAAGTACCATAATGGGCTAACAATCACTGTCAATGTAGTACATAATGCCTTTCTTTTTCTTCATATATGAATTGGACTTCTCTATTAAATACTCAAATTTCATATCAATGTCTCAGTCATGAAATATATTCTTTATCAGTTCTCATCGAAACCACTCCATTAGTAATTCGATGCAGCAGTTTTCTCTTCACTTTGTTACATTACTGAAGTACTAAAACCCTTATACCTATGTAAGGCTAACTTGCAACGACCAGGGCTGCAAGCCAAATGGCAGGCTGGCGCTGCAAGTCAATACAATGTGAACCTGGAGCGACGTGAGTAACCAGGGGCACCCCTCACTAAATTTTCACATATTGATCAGGTCTGGATAAGATTTTAGAACATAGATGCAATCCGACAGAGTATATGTCCTGGCAAGAAGAGAGAAGGAGGTGGAGCACCGCATTACATAATTTATATTAGACTAAAGAGCAATACAATATCACAATAATTTGAAGGAGTAATTGCATGCCTAATCATGATCTCAAGAGATGTGACTCTGCACATGTATTTCTTTGATCATTTTTCATTTGAATAACCATGATCTCAAAATTACAATAGTTCGGTTTGATTATAATCAAATAAATCAACCAGCTATGCAAGTACGATAGTTATCTACAGATAGTCACCTCACGCGAGTCATAATTTCAGGATAGGTACTTACTATATTTTCTAAGATTGGCATGCATCTAGTTAGAACCAAGAAATACATGTATATATACGCCAGCAGCTAGTGCTCCCACGCGAACTGAAGTATGCTTATGCAGCATCATGAATATCTAAATATATACGCTACTGAATATATACGATGGATTTACTCTAGTTGTCGTGGTAAAAAGTTCTAAACTGACTTATATTCTACAAAAATGCATAACCAATGTGATCCAGTGTGCTGTTGCAAATACATTTTTTTAATAAATCATTTGTACATCTCTGACCTCTATACTCTAGCCATGATTACTATGTAATTACTAAGTTCTTAATTTTCTCTTCATTTATAATTAGAACACGGCATTACTTTGATATATCCCCACCTTGACACGGAGATCCTAAAAAAATCAGGCACATAAGCCTAAAAACAAAACAGTGGTGATTACCTTGAGAAAAGACTAATTTGACCCTTATATCAATCAATAAACAAATTCTACTCTAGATGGCCACATATTGCCCATTCATAACTTTTATAAGGTGTATTGACCCGGTAATCGACTTTTAGTTATATTAGGTACTGAGCATTGGTCGATGCAATATCAAAGAGCAAAATTGGTTCCTGAAATAGAGAAGCTTTTTGGAAAATTCACATGGAGAAAGCAAGGAATTTAAACCATGCTGCCAAGGTAAAGCATCCGACAACGCAAAAGGGACAACATAATCCAGAACAACAATTGTAAGCCATATTTTTTAATACAGTTGAGCCCAGAAGGGCTATTAAGCTAAGTTAGAAATTGTAGTCAGAAGTATAGAGCAAAAACATTAAAGACTACTAAAACCAAGGTATAGTCAACCTACCGGATAATTGATCTCAAGTTGGTTGTCCAGGAACTGATTTGCATCAGGATGCGTGTCGCCTGTCCAGGAAGTGATTTACATCAGAAAGCGCAA
Organism: Triticum dicoccoides; assembly: GCF_002162155.2. Taxonomy (NCBI): domain Eukaryota; kingdom Viridiplantae; phylum Streptophyta; class Magnoliopsida; order Poales; family Poaceae; genus Triticum; species Triticum dicoccoides. The sequence continues at coordinate 545,551,455 of NC_041387.1, read as the reverse complement.
CGTGTAGTGCCTGTGTAAGGCAATGGTAAAGCGTCTCCCATAGAAGGAGCTGGTTCAACAGAATGCATATTTATAATAATAGTGGTTAAGTAAAAAAGCATCAAGATTTGACAGGATAACTGATTTGCACCAAGATTCATTACATTCCAAGAGAATGGCATAGTGGTAGCCCAGGATAATCGATTTGCATAAAGATTCGGTACAAAGCAAGATTTACAATATACTAAAAGCAGGGCATAATGATAACACAGGATAACCAATCTATTTGATTCTACTACGGTAAAGTAATATATTTTATAGTAGACCACATATAGAGAGAGCTTTGATTGAACGCCTTGTCATGTGACTTGTTCAAGCGTGGGGATGTAACGACCTGTTCAACACTGACTGCTAAATTTTCAGTAAAATCACAGAGTGCTAGAACAGTATCTAAATTGACAGGCAAACCATGGACCAGGCGTGGAAGTGCAATGAAGTTATACAGATCCATGTTGATATTAAGGCTCTGGCTTTGATCCATGTAGCAGCCACGATCGACAGCCAACAATTTTCTGCTTGATCTCCCAAACAGTTCTGGTTCAATGATATAGAAAAATTTAGACACATCTGTAAATTGACACCTCGTTGGAACTAAAGCGAGGGGTGGTCATATTTCCCGCATTTGGGATCTCGGTGATCTTTTGGATAGAGCCATCTTTCTAGATAACATTATTTTTCAGGACAAGAGAGCAGATATAAATTTCAGCGATCTCTCAACACGTTTCAAAGGATGTGAAGAAAAATTGCAGAGTAGGGGGCTCACCTGCTGTTGTAGGCCTTGCTTGGAGGTGCCGGCGGACAGACGGGCTGTGTTGGCCATCAGATCCGTTGCACGCGCGAGCTCGACGGGAGCAGCGGTGCGAGAGCTTCGATGTCGCGGCAGCTCACCTCTTCTTCGTCCATTTTGTGCCGGCGGCCATGCTTTTTCTGGAGACTAATCATTTGGAACTTAGAGAACAATAAATTATGAACAGACATCTTCAGAGACTAACCTTGGGTCTAGCTGCTTGTCGACAGAAGGATCATTGGAGGTGACTTTGTTAGAAGATGTGTCGACAACCTGCATACAATGATTTACAGAGAAGGGGATGAGTAAGGTTTGTTTGCTCAGGACTGTGCATCAACCAATCACCTAAAGTAATTTCAATAAATAAAAATTTACATATCGACCAAGATAAACTTCGCGGTTAGAAAATACGTTGATAATATAAATCTACACCACAAAGAAATCGCCAAGGCATCTAATACATCTATCTTTAAAGGACGACTACTCAACAAATGCATGTTAGGCTCTTAGTGAAGCTCCAAATGAGAATCTCTCAGAATTATTTTGAGATGCCTTATTCAGTTAACCAATCAAAGCATGTTCATCTTAATAAAAGGGCAGCAGAAGCATCATACCACTATTCATGAATTATATAGAATTTGATCTTGGAGGTGGGCTGGGGCTCTTTGGTGCTAGCTCTTCTATTTTTAGATAAAATTGCTTGTTCTTCTCCGGGTCTCCTGCCATAACCCATGGATGGCCTTTCTACACAACAATTATACATATGTATTAAGCATAAAGTAGTGGCAGCAGAGCAGCAGCATACAAAGCTACAAATAATAAAACCTAGAACAACAAAGTGCTAGGGTAGTAGATGGTGTTTCCAAACTTCAAAGAATTATGTTACATGACTTCAAATCTTGTACTGTAGTTTCTTTCACCATTTAGAAGAGAGGACATAAATGCTTATCAATGTTTCTTACTGAACTACTCCCTCCGTTCCATATTACTCGTTGCTTATCATTTTAGATATCTTGTGTTTAAACTTTGCTAATTGCAGAGGTCGACCAAATTGTGGTGTATCCAGGATGTATTACTTGTGGTTCTAAACAGATAATGGGGTTGTACTGTTTTGTTTATGATACTAACCACATGCTTTGATAGAATCTTCAGAAGCTAGAAAAATAGAATGAGTTTCCCATATATTGGAGGGTCAATCTAACAAAAAATATCGATTCTAAAATGTAACAGGAGAAGAAATTAACTTAACCGGATAATAGCACATGATTTAGGTATTATGCACAATAATTTATTTGGTCAGTATGCTTGAACCCATGCAAGAAAAAAACACTTTTTTTGTTCTGGGAAGACCAACGACATTATCTTTTAGTTCAATAACAACACCTTAAATTGATATAGCAGCAAACCTTCGGTCAAACCAATGAGAAATTATTCTTGTGCTAAAGAAGAAGAAACGAAGGAAGAGAAGAAATTCACCTTGGACAGGAGCCATCCCTCTACTGGCGGGGGTCCTCCCTGATGAATCATTTTGAGCATCCGTTGCATCTCCACCAAGAACTTGATCCACAGCGGCTGCTGCACCAAATCTGAGAGAGAAGGAAAAAGAGGAGAGGGTGAGAGGTAGAGCAGATCAGAGAGGAGGAGGATGAACTAATCGAAAACAGAGGAGGCCCAGCCCGGTGCGCCCCTGCAAGGCTGCACCCCATGGCCAGCGGAAGCGGAACCGCACGTGTGGGGGGCGAGGGAGGAGACGGAGAGGAGCCGCCGGAGTCCGCTGGAGCCACGCCGGCGACGAAGGCGATGCCCAGCCCGAAACCCTAGCCACGGCTGAGGGTCGCGAGCGAGCGTGAGAGGTCGAGGAAGAGGCGGAGCAAGGGGA
>NC_041387.1:545542043-545548318 GCF_002162155.2 Triticum dicoccoides | reverse complement strand
GGATGGAGGGCGAGGCGAGCGGCAGCGACGGCAGCCGCGCGATGGCAGGGGGTGTACGGGAGATCGGCGGTGAGGGGGAGGGAGGGAGGGAGGCGGCTACGGGAGGAGTGGAAGCGAGCGAGCGAACGAGGAGGCGGCGGCTAGGTTTTTTCACGGGAGCTTCCGTCTATTTATAGTCATATGCGAAATGACCAAAATACCATCGGCGTGATCTAGGAATTACGAGCGGTGGCAGCCCGGGCGCATACTGTTTCGATCCACAGTGCCACATTTTGATCCAGCGGCCGGCATCTCTCCATCTCGTCATCTAATGGCCCAGAACGCATCAAGGACCAGATCCGACGGTCGGGAATCGCTAAACTCCAAGGAGGCTGGGTTCCTCCCACTATGTATCTTACCCTGATTTCTGCAGTTCTGGCAACCTCATTGTCTCAATGTAACCGCTTGTAGCACTGTAAACTTACTGTGCAAAGTAATTTCAGCAAGCTCATGTATATGTAAAATCATTGAGTTCCACCTGACAATTACTCCCTCCATCCGAAAATATTTTTCAAAAAAATGGATGTATCTAGTCGTATTTTAGTTCTACATACATCCATTTTTCTTCATTTATGTGACGAGTAATTCCGGACGGAGGGAGTACATCATTGCAAGGGCTAGTCTAAATTTACAGAAGAGTTCCTCGGTTCATTTATTTTATTCTCCAAATCCTTCTATACTACTCCTCTCCGATTCAAACTAAAACCAGGGCACTTATTTTGGATCGGAGGGAGTACATAACTCTAACATATTGTTTCATTGGCTATCTAGCTAGCTTATGAAACCCATTTACTCAAATCAACAGAGACACCATTCTCATCAGACAACAGGTCGATCCTGCACGGAGTATACACGTACGACTCCTGCACGCAAGCGGGAAAATAATCATCTGGTACCGGACAAAGATCACCAAGGTACTCAAGCTTGGAGGTGTTCAAGTAGTAGGCATAAGCACAACGCTTGTACTGGTGGCCCAAGAACACAATCTCCTTATGAGCATGGTACCCCAAGAAATCCAGCCAACCAAAGGCGCCGCCCCCTTCTTCTTCCTCGACATAGGCGCCATCATCGTCGTCGTTGTCAGAGTCCCATTCGCGGCATCTCTGCTCCGCAGATGATTTCGGTCTCCTGGGATCGTCCAGGATCCAAGACTTCTCAGTGTTTTTGAGGTGTTTGCGCATCAGTTGCCTGATGGAGGGCTCGAGGTCGGCGTGATGTGCTATCTCCCACACCGGCGTCGCCATCGGTGATTCTTCGGTCAGTACCCATACCTGGAGCTTTAGCATGTCGATGATGGTGCAGTAAACCCCCATCCGAGACTTGCTCAGACGCGGCATAGCCCACGGACGCTCGGCAACGTTGGTGACTCCTGGGGTTTTGATCACCACATACTTTCCCGTCAGCAGCGACAACCTGAAGCGTTGATAATGTAGCCAGCAAATTATCAGTGTCTAGGTGGGCTATGGGATGCTGCTATGGTGATTGGTTCATCATGTACCTGATGATGAAACCGCCGCGGCAATGGACGTAGAGGGATTGCCGCCAGTAGACGGCGTCGCGGCGGCGCGGCCCACAATCGGCACTAGTAGAAAACCACCCATTAGTCCCGGTTCGTAAGGGCCTTTAGTCCCGGTTCATGAACCGGGACTAATGGGTCGTTACTAATACTTCCACCCATTAGTCCTGGTTCAATCCAGAACCGGGACCAATGTGCCTCCACGTGGCTCTGTGCGCCCACCCCAGTCAGGGGGCCTTTGGTCCCGGTTGGTGGCACCAACCGGGACCAAAATGCATCCACGCGTCAGCATTCCAGTTGCTGGGGTTTTTGTGTTTTTTTTTTTGAAAGGAGGGGAGGTTGGGGGTTTTGGGGGGGTAATTTAATTAGGTGTTTCATATATTGTGTTAGCTAGCTAATTAATAGAGAGAAGTGTCCTCTCTTATGTCCGTGCTTGGACGCTACGTACTATATATACATAAGTGATCGAGAGAACCATTCAGTACAGAAGTTCGTCATGCATACCGAGAGAAGTGATCGATCGACCTCTCCTTCTCCGAGAGGTTGGTCGAACAACAAGTTTTCGTATCATGTATCCGACGCTACTGGCTACATACATGTACAATATGTATAAGATCTCTTATAATTACAAACCCCTAGCTAGCATTTGAAATCAATTTCCACATGGTATTCTCCAGTTTTACTGATGACGTGGTCAAGAAAGAATCCCACCAATTCCTCTTGAATTGCTTTCATGCGATCTGGTTCTAGGAGTTCATTCCGCATCTGCCACGTCTAATTTGAAGAAGGGGGTTAATTAATACATATATATGAATGAAACTCAACAAAAATGATGGTGTAATAAAATGAAATTGTGAATATTATTGCTTACGCACTTCATATTGTCTTTGAGAGTAGCCCCGCTTGTTTTTCAAAGTCGTGGTGTGGATGAACTCGCACACGTAGTATCCACAGAAATCATTCCCTTCCTCCTGCCACAAGCACTTTACGAGAAATAGAGGTCAATCAAACTAATAATGAAGCATTATAAATGGCATTGATGAAAGTATAGCTATATATAGAATCAATGGGCCGGAGATGCGCGCAACTAGCTAGCCAGTAGTACTTACTTTCGGGTATGTATATCGCAGCTCCTTCGGCAGTCCCGGAGCTTCTGCGGTGAACTGTTTCCAAACCCTGCAAGACAAAGAAAATAATTATTATTACTTGAGATATCAGGAAATGAACAAAAAGTTACCGATATGGTGCGATAATTATGATCGATTGAACTTACTTGCTGAGCATTTCAGTCATGTCCGCATAGGTTTTGGGATCTTTCCGTCTCGAGTCTAAGACGGTTACTAGTCCACGCTCAAGCTTAATCTCCAGAAGAATATAGTGGTACCTGCGCACGCATGCATAACTCATCAATTACATTACTATAACCTCGCTTGAGTAATAAGGAAAATCGAATATGCACACGACAGTAACACTCACGGGCCGTTGTAAGGAAAGAGTATGGTATCTTTGTTTTGATTTTTTATCAACGATCGTAGCAAGTTGTCCTCGGCCTCTTTGACGTTCTTTTTAACCAGAAATACATCTATGATATTTGTGTTAATGAACCCAATATCATAAATTTCTTGTTTTTTGCACTCGACGATCTTCAATCTGCATAATATATTGAGGATAATTAATTATAAATACATGCATGCAATGAAAGAGCCGAGCTATATATAGAGACTTAATGACAGAAATAGTACTTACAGGTAGTAGCAAAAGACCATTAATTTATCGAGGGCCTTTTGATTGAAGAACTCGAAGAACTCCTCAAATGGAACAGTCAACAGATCATTTGCAACGAGATCGTGCTCCTCTTTAATATGCAGATACAAAGCATTCTTACCATTAGACTCTCTGCAGGTTTCCATGTACCAATTATGGAATCTTCGCATCATTGTTGTCAGAGATTTTTCATCTTTGACGAGAGGCTTCCCGTACTCGTATCTGTGTCCGTCCACCTTCAAGAAATCAGGAAGTGCATCGTCAGGCAGGTAATCGTCAAGATTGCCATAACCGGCCACCGTCCCCGGAGCATTAGACACATTGAGCGGGGGGCACGATTGCTGTGCTTGTTCGCCGAGCTGGGCAATTTTTTCCCCTTTGCTCGTTGTTTTGACCTTTTAGCACTGACAGTAGTTCCCGACCGTTGGGCTTGGAGATATGTCTGTTCAGTAATGCGCTCATAGTTGGTTCTCGGCGGAGACTTTGGTGGTTTCCTCAGGGCATCGATAGTGCGCTTTGCTTTCACCGGATCTACCTTCTCCTCCGGAGGTGGATGTCTCTTTGCTTTCACCCCTTCAAAGAACTCCTTCACGTGGGCCTACACAATCGTATTGTTTTCCTCCTCGGACCTCTCGTACGGTAACTTCTCTAGAGGCTTGAGAGATGATGGACCGTATTTGTATTGCCTCCCGCCTCTGGTTGTGCTGCTAGACGCCGGAGCAGACGGAGCGGCTGCGGCGTCTGTCTTCTTTCGTGCTTGCTTACGAGGCGGAGGAGAAGGAGTACGACGCGCCGGAGCAGCCGGGGCGGCGGCGGGTCTCTTCCGCCCTTGCTGGCGAGGCGGAGAAGGAGGATGCTGCTGGCTGCTCGGGAGCGCCGACGCAGGCGGAGAAGGAGGCGGAGTGCCGCCATGCGCCGGAGAAGGAGGCGGAGTGCCGCCACGCGTGCCCTGATCGTCACTCGCCGGAGGAGGAGGCAGTGGAGGAGGCGGAGTGCCCTGACTCGCCGGAGCAGGAGGAGGAGGCGGAGGCGTCCAGTTCAGAAGGTTGATGAGCTCCTTCTTCCATAGGCATGGAGTCTTCAGAGCAGAACCCAGCCTAGTCTCCCCTTCACCGGTAGGGTGGTCAAGCACGAGGTCCTCAAATCCCTCCGTTATTTCATCCACCATCACCTTAGCATATCCTTTTGGAATCGGCTGGCAGTGATAAGTTGTGCCGGGTCCACTAGGATAAACTTGGCCAACAGCCGCCTTGACCTTCAAATTCATCCATCGCGCCATCATGTGGCAATTTTGAGACTCCGTGATACCATCCACGGGATAGCTGGTAGGAGCCGTCAAGACATGCTCCGGCTGAAGCAGCTCGGTGGAAGCCACGCTGCTTCTCCGCTGAGATGGCGGGGTAGCTTCGGGGGAAGCTTCGGCATGTCGTTTGTTGCGATCTGCTGCTTCTCGTTCCTCTTCTCGATCCTCTAGCCCCATTACCCTTCTAAGCAGCGCCTGCATTTGGTCCTGCTCCAGTTTCTTTCTCCTCTCGTGGGTTTTGTAACCCCCTGCGTCCGGAAAACCAACCTTCCACGGAATGGAGCCTGGCGTGCCTCGTGTCCGTCCAGGGTGCTCGGGATTCCCAAGGGCCATTGTGAGCTCGTCCTTCTCCCTGTTTGGAAGGAACGTCCCTCGCTGCGCTGCATCGATATAGTGTCGAAGGTTCTTGACTGGTATTTGCAGTTGCTCGTCCGTCCACTGACACTTCCCTGTTACAGGGTCCAAGGTTCCGCCAGCCCCGAAGAACCAAGTCTAGCAACGGTCTGGCAGCGCATTATCTCTGGTTCGATCCCTTTTTCAAGCAGATCATGCTCAGTCTTGGACCACTTAGGCCGGGCTTTGAGGTAGCCACCTGACCCCGTGCGATGGTGAAGCTTCTTCTTCGCAGCATTTTTCTTATTTGTCTCTGACATCTTCTTACTCTTTTCCGATGTCTTGTGGGCCACAAATGCAGGCCAGTGATCTTTGATCTTCTCATATTTGCCGATGAATTCTGGTGTCTTTTTTCCTTGACAAACTGGTTCAGCTCTTTCCTCCACCTCCTCATTAGGCCTGCCATCTTCTTAAGAGCACAAGACTTGATTAATTGCTCTTTAACTGGCTTCTCCAGATCCTCCTCTGGCGGTAGGGTGAAATTTGCCTTCAGCTCAGTCCAAAGATCTTCTTTCTGCATATCATTGACATAAGACACCTCAGCGTCTTCATCCTTAGCAGGCTTATACCACTGCTGGATGCTGATCGGGATCCTGTCCCTAACAAGAACCCTGCACTGAGCAGAAAATGCCTTCCTTGTCCGGATGGGTTCAATCGGTTCGCCGCCGGGCGCGATTTCTATGATCTCAAACTTTTCATCCGAGCTCAACTTTTTCTTCGGGTCTCGTCTCCTTACCGAAGTTGTGCTCGATCCGGAGGGCTAGAAATTATAAGGAAGAAAGAGGACAGTAATTAATATGTGTACATATACCAAAACAATGGATGCATCAATTAACTAGTCAGCACGGGCTTAACTAATATATATATATACCTGGCCGGACTCGGTTCGGTGACCGGAGCAGTCAGCACGGTCTCCTTCGTCTTGTACCTCCATTGTGTCACCGGAGCCATCATGAACATAGTCCTCCTCTTGTATCGGCATTAATGGGTCGAAGCCACCATCATAAACATAGCCCTCTTCTTCATCTAGCTGATCAACGGTGTCGAGGAGAAATGACGCAACATCATCACTTGATCCATTTGCGATTATGTCCCCCAACATCGCTTATGTTTCTTCGTCTCGGGAGTGCTCCATAGTTTCTGCAAATATTTACAACATGTCAATTATTATTCAAACATGGTACAGATGGATATATATATATATATATATATATATATATATATATATATATATATATATATATATATATATATATATAT
>NC_041387.1:545540796-545541617 GCF_002162155.2 Triticum dicoccoides | reverse complement strand
TAGAACTAGCTAGCTAATCACAATAAGGAATCATGTTAGTGGCCTCGACACAACGCTTCAAGGGTTTGGGGTGGCCTCGACGATAACGCTCTTTTAACTTGATAAATTTGGGTGTCCTCGAGAGAGTTAATTTGTCGGGTAGGGGCGCGGCGGGAGGGGGTAGGAGACCAACATCGTTTTCTCTCTAGGGTTTGGGTGTCCTCGAGAGTTTTGGTCGAGCGAGAGGGCCAAGGGGGGTGCTGCAGTTGTATAAATTATCACGGTCGAGAGGGGGTATATATATATATATCGACCGCCCCTCATGTCGAAGTTATCTAGAGGGGGTTATATCTTCTTCTCCTCTTCTTTTTCTTCTTCTCCCTCGAGAAAGGAAAATAATTAAGGAAAAGGAAGAAAAGAGAAAAAGGAAGAAGGAAGAAGAAGAAAAAATAGAATTTCTTCTTTCTCCTCTATTCCTTTCTTCTTCTCCTCTTCTTTTTCTTCTTTTTTCCTCTTCTTATTTATTTCTCCTCTTCTTCCTCTCCTCTTTTTCTCCTTTCTTCCTCTCCTTATTTTCCTTTTTCCTCTCATTCTTTTAGTATTGCTTGTTTTAAAAAAATGTTCAAATAGAAAATTTTGAAAAAAACAAAGGTTTTGCCTAATGCATTGTTCATATGAATATACAAACATTTGCATATTATACAATAATTAATATCACCAATAGATACAATAAATACAGAGCGACGAAGAGCCAATAGATATAAAAAATCTATGAACAGAAAAAAAACATGAACAATAAATACACATATGAACAATAAATACATATATGAACAAAAACATGC
>NC_041387.1:545526857-545540143 GCF_002162155.2 Triticum dicoccoides | reverse complement strand
TCTCGGTTGGAGCCACCAACCGGGACCAAAGGCCCATGTGCTGCCCGCATCGGGGCCAAAGTTTAGTCCCACCTCGCTAGTTGAAAGGGGCGCGCAGTGGTTTATAAGCCCCACTACCGCACCCTTCTCGAACTCCTCTCTATTGCAGGCTTATGGGCCTACTTGCGACTGCTTTGCCTGATGGGCCTACTGCGGGCCTGAATCCTGGCCCATAGTAGGGATTCAAGTCGTATTCAGGCCGTGGGGGCCCAGTGGGGGGCATTTTTTTTTGTTTTCTTTACTTATTGTTGCTATTTTTATTTTTTTTCCAGTTTTTTTGTTTTGTTTTGTGCATTATTTATTTTCTTTTGTTTTTTGCTTTATTTTTAATTCTTTTTGCTTTTAGTTTTAGGAAAATTATAAACTTTCCACTTTTTTTGTTTTTTTGTTTTCTTTCTTGCTTTATTTATTTTATTTTGTTTCTACTTACAACAAAATACTTATTATTGCTATTTTTAGTTATTACGAGGGCCGAACCATAAGACATTAAAGCATTTCAAATGAACTCTGAAAAAGTTGAAAGTTGGCATGGTATCATAAATTGACCCACACATAGCATGTGCATGTATAAAACGGACAATGGTATCATACTCGTCAGTTACAAAGTTGGCATGGTATCATCATAATAGTTGCGGGAGAAAGTCTTCACTTTTTCTTCGCTTGTGTCATTTGCTTATTGCGCCGTAACCATGGATAATCTTCATCGTTTATCAGGATGCTGGGGTCAGCCTTGACTTTAAAGGGAGGAATTTCATGAAACTTTTCATAATCTTCAGACATGTCTGTCTTGTCCTCCACTCCCACGATGTCCCTTTTTCCTGAAAGAACTATGTGGCGCTTTGGCTCATCGTATGATGTATTCGCTTCCTTATCTTTTCTCTTTCTTGGTCTGCTAGACATGTCCTTCACATAGATAACATGTGCCACATCATTGGCTAGGACGAACGGTTCGTCAGTGTACCCAAGATTTTTCAGATCCACTGTTGTCATTCTGTACTGTGGGTCTACCTGTACCCCGCCTCCTGACACATTGACCCATTTGCACTTAAACAAAGGGACCTTAAAATCATGTCCGTAGTCAAGTTCCCATATGTCCACTATGTAACCATAATATGTGTCATTTCTCCTCTCGGTTGTTGCATCAAAGCGGACACCGCTGTTTTGGTTGGTGCTCTTTTGATCTTGGTCAATCGTGTAAAATGTATTCCCATTTATCTCGTATCCTTTCCAAATCAATACAGTCAAAGATGGTCCCCTGGATAACAAGTACAGCTCATCACAAACAGTGTTGTCACCTCTGATACGTGCTTCCAACCAACTGCTGAAAGTCCTGATGTGTTCACATGTAATCCAGTCGTCGCACTGCTCCGGGTGTTTGGAGCGCAGACTGTTCTTGTGTTCATCGACATACGGGATCACCAAGGTAGAGTTCTGTAGAACTGTGTAGTGTGCTTGAGACCAAGAATATCCGTCCCTGCATATTATTGAGCCCCTTCCAAGCGTGCCTTTTCCAGTCAGTCTCCCCTCATACCACGATTTAGGGAGACCTATCTTCTTAAGGCCAGGAATGAAGTCAACACAAAACCCGATGACATCCTCTGTTTGATGGCCCATGGAGATGCTTCCTTCTGGCCTAGCGCGGTTACGGACATATTTCTTTAGGACTCCCATGAACCTCTCAAAGGGGTACATATTGTGTAGAAATACGGGGCCCAGAATGACAATCTCGTCAACTAGATGAACTAGGACGTGCATCATGATATTGAAGAAGGATGGTGGGAACACCAGCTCGAAACTGACAAGACATTGCACCACATTACTCCTTAGCCTTGGTATGATTTCTGGATCGATCACCTTCTGAGATATTGCATTGAGGAATGCACATAGCTTCACAATGGCTAATCGGACGTTTTCCGGTAGAAGCCCCTCAATGCAACCGGAAGCATTTGCGTCATAATCACGTGGCAGTCATGAGACTTTAGGTTCTGAAACTTTTTCTCTGCCATATTTATTATTCCTTTTATATTCGACGAGAAGCCAGTCGGGACCTTCATACTAAGCAGGCATTCAAAGAAGATTTCCTTCTCTTCTTTGGTAAGAGCATAGCTGGCAGGACCTTCATACTGCTTTGGAGGCATGCCGTCTTTTTCGTGCAAACGTTGCAGGTCCTCCCGTGCCTCAACTGTATCTTTTGTCTTCCCATACACGCCCAAGAAGCCTAGCAGGTTCACACAAAGGTTCTTCGTCACGTGCATCACGTCGATCGAAGAGCAGACCTCTAGGTCTTTCCAGTAGGGTAGGTCCCAAAATATAGATTTCTTCTTCCACATGGGTGCGTGTCCTCCAGCGTCACTCGGAACAGCTAGTCCGCCGGGACCCTTTCCAAAGATTACGTGTAAATCATTGATCATAGGAAGTACGTGATCACCGGTACGCATGGCAGGCTTCTTCTGGTGATCTGCCTCGCCTTTGAAATGCTTGCCTTTCTTTCGACATTGATGGTTGGTCGGAAGAAATCGACGATGGCCCAGGTACACATTCTTCCTGCAGCTTGCCAGGTATATACTATCGGTGTCAAGTAAACAGTGCGTGCATGCGTGGTATCCCTTGTTTGTCTGTCCTGAAAGGTTACTGAGAGCGGGCCAATCGTTGATGGTCACGAACAGCAACGCCTTTAGGTTAAATTCCTCCTGTTTGTGCTCATCCCACGTACGTACACCGTTTCCATTCCACATCTCTAAAAGTTCTTCAACTAATGGCCTTAGGTACACATCAATGTCATTGCCGGGTTGCTTAGGGCCTTGGATGAGAACTGGCATCATAATGAACTTCCGCTTCATGCACATCCAAGGAGGAAGGTTATACATACATAGAGTGACGGGCCAGGTGCTGTGATTGCTACTCTGCTCCCCGAAAGGATTAATGCCATCCGCGCTTAAAGCAAACCATATGTTCCTTGGCTCACTTGCAAACTCATCCCAGTACTTTCTCTCGATTTTTCTCCACTGCGACCCGTCAGCGGGTGCTCTCAACTTCCCGTCTTTCTTACGGTCCTCACTGTGCCATCGCATCAACTTGGCATGCTCCCCGTTTCTGAACAGACGTTTCAACCGTGGTATTATAGGAGCATACCACATCACCTTCACAGGAACCCTCTTCCTGGGGGGCTCGCCGTCAACATCACCAGGGTCATCTCGTCTGATCTTATACCGTAATGCACCGCATACCGGGCATGTGTTTAGATCCTTGTACGCACCGCGGTAGAGGATGCAGTCATTAGGGCATGCATGTATCTTCTGCACCTCCAATCCTAGAGGGCATACGACCTTCTTTGCTGCGTATGTACTGTCGGGCAATTCATTATCCTTTGGAAGCTTCTTCTTCAATATTTTAAGTAGCTTCTCAAATCCTTTGTCAGGCACAGCATTCTCTGCCTTCCACTGCAGCAATTCCAGTATGGTACCCAGCTTTGTGTTACCATCTTCACAATTGGGGTACAACCCTTTTTTGTGGTCCTCTAGCATGCGATCGAACTTCAGCTTCTCCTTTTGACTTTCGCATTGCGTCCTTGCATCGACAATGACCCGGCGGAGATCATCATCATCGGGCACATCGTCTGGTTCCTCTTGATCTTCAGCAGCTTCGCCTGTTGCAGCATCATCGTGCACATCGTCTGGTTCCTCTTGATCTTCAGGAGCATCACCGTATTCAGGGGGCACATAGTTGTCATCGTACTCTTCTTCTTCGCCATCTTCCATCATAACCCCTATTTCTCCGTGCCTCGTCCAAACATTATAGTGTGGCATGAAACCCTTGTAAAGCAGGTGGGTGTGGAGGATTTTCCGGTCAGAGTAAGACTTCGTATTCCCACATATAGGGCATGGACAACACATAAAACCATTCTGCTTGTTTGCCTCAGCCACTTCAAGAAAATCATGCACACCCTTAATGTACTCGGAGGTGTGTCTTGAACCGTACATCCATTGCCGGTTCATCTGTGTGCATTATATAATTAAGTGACCAAATTAATAAAAGTTCATCATCACATTAAAACCAAAGTACATACATAGTTCTCATCTAACAACATAAAGCTCTGCAGAGCATCTAAATTAATTAAACCATACACTGAAACTATGTAAAACATTTCAATGCGAAAACAAATGCGATCATAATCACAACCAATGTAACAACTGATCCAACGGCATAATGATACCAAGCCTCGGTATGAATGGCATATTTTCTAATCTTTCTAATCTTCAAGCGCATTGTATCCATCTTGATCTTGTGATCATCGACGACATCCGCAACATGCAACTCCAATATCATCTTCTCCTCCTCAATTTTTCTAATTTTTTCCTTCAACAAATTGTTTTCTTCTTCAACTAAATTTAACCTCTCGACAATAGGGTCGGTTGGAATTTCCGGTTCAACAACCTCCTAGATAAATAAAATCTATGTCACGTTGGTCGGCATAATTGTCATAAACAATAAATGAACCAATAGTTATGAAAAGATAATATATATACCACATCTGAATCATAGACAGGACGAGGGCCGACGGGGGCGGATACCAAAACCATCGCACTATATAAGATGCAATAATAAAAGTAAGAAAATTATACAAGTATCTATATAAACATACAAGTAAGAGTATTTTTCCTTTCAGAAAGAAGATAAGAACAAGAGGCTCACCACAGTGGTGCCGACGACGCGGGCGATCGACGGCGGTGAAGACGGGGACGGGACGTGACGGACCGCTAAACCTAGACAAATATTGAGAAAAATGGAGCTTGGAGGTGGAGCTTGGAGAGGAGAAAGCTTAAGTAGTGTGGCTCGGGCATTCCATCAAACACCTCGTGTGCATAGGAGGTGAGCTAGAGCAACACAAAGCTCTCTCCTCGCCGGCCACGAAGAACAGAGCAGTGAGAGTGCTCTGCTCACGGGATATATATAGGCAATTAATTGGTCCCGGTTCGTGGCATGAACCGGGACTAAAGGGAAGCCTTTGGTCCCGGTTCATTCCTCCAACCGGGACCAATGGTGGTGGGCCAGGAGCAAGGCACATTGGTCCCGGTTCGTCCCGCCAACCGGGACCAAAAGGTCCAGACGAATCGGGACCAATGGCCCACGTGGCCCGGCCGGCCCCCGGGGCTCAAGAACCGGGTCCAATGCCCCCATTGGTCCCGATTCTGGATTGAACCGGGACTAATGGGCTGGACCGGCCTGGACCATTGCCCCCTTTTCTACTAGTGCGGGTAGATAAGATCCCATAACGTAGCTGGATGACAGTGGATCTGACCACATATCGGCCACCGTCCCGGCGGCGGCGCCTTCCCGGAAGAACGCCCTGTCGTCCCACCGGTCGGTCTCGGACGAGAACACCTGCACCACGTACGGCGACGGCGGCCATTCCATAAGCCCCAAGGTGTCCTTCGCCTCGATGTGCTCACGCTGACGGGGCCTCGCAAGCTTCCGCGGTTCGTCCTCCGAGTCCGAGACAACCAGTCCTCCTCATCGGTGTCAATCTGAGGCGGCGGCGACGAGTCGGCGTCCTCAAAGAAGAGCCGCGCAACGTTGAATGGCGGCAGCGGCGGCGGGTCGGTGGGTTCGGGGGGCTGGGGCTCGCCGGGCAGCTCGGGGAGCAGGAGCACCTCGTGGTGGAGAGACACGAAGGGGTCGAACACGAGGTACGCGGCGGAGGCGACGCCCCAGGGCTCCGCGCGCGGCGCGGGCGGCAGCACCGCCGACCTCCGCGTGGCCGGGTTGTAGACGAAGCGCGTGTCCTCGCTGGACTCGCACAGGAGGAGCCCGTTGCGGTGGTCCAAGAAGGCGGTGCACCACCTGGTCGGCGCATCGGCGAGTCGGGTGTCGACGCCGCCGGTGGGCCCCCCGCGCGCGAAGAAGTAGGTGCCGCGCGAGGCCTCGGGCATGTTGACGAAGGCGCCGCTCGGCGCGCTCGGCAGGAGGTGCGGGAGGAGCAGCCTGCGGGCGTCGATGGTGGCGCGCCAGTACCCACAGACGCGCCTGCACGCGGCGAGGTGGCGCGCCGGGACGCGGCGCAGGATGTCGGCAAGCATCTCTTCGGGTTGATCCATCGCCGGCGGGCTCTCCGGATCTGCGCACGACCGCACGTACAGAGCGGCGGATGCGATGCGTGGAGTTGTAGAACTTTTTTTTTTGACAATTCGTGGAGTTGTTTTTTTTATTTAAGCCCAACCCAAAATATGTAAGTACTAGTAGAATGGTTGCCACGGGCATTTCAAAAAATTTACTGGTTGCATATATAAGCATAAGAGCATCTACAGCCAGGCATCCCAAATAATTTACAGGTTGCATATATACGATATGAGATACAACAGGTCGGTGGATATGAGATACACGGATGTGGACTGGATATGAGATACACGGATGTGAACGGTGATTTTTGAGGACTGGCCGAACAGTGCTCGCAGTCACGTCCGCGGGCGTTTGGGTCATCCAAATTTGCCAAGTCTGGCTGTAGGTGCTTTAAGGCACGTCAAATTTCTAGCTTGGCATAAAAAGTGATCATGGTCTAAATTTTTCAAGCCTTGCAGTATCATTAATTTTGTTGAATCAAATTAGGCACGGTATAAATCTGGAAAAAAAAAACTCACTACCTAAACTACATAATGACCTGAAGAAAAAATTGCTTAGTTGTTATGATAATCTTGCTTGTACAGATATGATAGCCAGGATAATCACCTAGGTGTTTAATTTTTGAAAGCAGGAAACACCAACAATCATGAGGCCCTTAAGAAATCACAATACGATCCTGAATCTGGTCTGCTACAAGATATATCCTTCCTAATATTCAGATCTAGTGGGGAAAACTCCTAGCCCAACGGTGTACACATAATAGAAACAACAATGTTTTTTACATTTGCTAAATAATCATAGGAACCGAAGGATCACAGGGTTATTCCAATTAGTGACATATATACTGGGTGGGAAATGACGCGTGCAGGCAACGCAAAGGCGACACCGCGGCGACCGCGGGCGGGAGCGCGGGTGACGTCGCGGCGACCACGAGAGATGCCGATGCGACCGCGGGCGATGCTGCGGCGACCGTCTCGCCGTGCGAACCTGTGGCGGCGACGAGCGACCTAGCGACGAGCTGCTTCGCCATGATGGTGAGCGGCGTCGGGGCGGAGGCGAGCGATTCCGCGGGGACGGCGAGCGGGAGACTTGATCCTCCTCTCTCTGGTGTTGTGGATCCTCGTCTCTAGGCGATTCAGGAGAATCATAGCAGCGAATCGAGCGAGGCGCCCCTGGCTGCTGATAGAGCTACGGGGGTGGAGGGGAATGTTGAAGATAGAAGATGGTCGGTCCTCTACATCGCCGAACTTCTCGCAGCGGGCCTCCTCTGCTATCAGAGAGGTTCTCTCCTTGTTCAGGGCTCGATTCGTAGGTTGTTGCTGCTGAACGAGGAGGGATGGGTGGTGGATAGCAGAGGTTTGAGAGAGGGCGAGGAAATTTCATGGTGATTAGAAATTTTGTTCCCGTGTCATGTTGTACACGTTGGGTACATGCTCAAGTGTAAGGTTGTGGGGCGCGGGGCGAAGCTCGAGGCGAACGCCCGCCATGAATGCGAGCGGGAGGAGGACAATAAATCCCCCTCGCTCGGTGGTAGGACGACGCATCTCACTTCGGCTTCTCCCACCCACCACACCGCCCAGCGAACCAATCCGGCAAGAGAGCGCGTTGAAGTTGTCGACGATGGCGAAATGGAGGATGAGGATGGAACGCGCCATGGTGGAGTTGGCAAGCAGCGATGAGGGGAAGCTCGAGAGGGCGAGGGAGATAATCTCCTGGTTCGCTACCAGGAAGGAGATGAGGCGCGCTACGAAAGTGGTGTTCAGGAACCTCACGGTGGAGGAGGACGAGAGGCTCATGCCCAACGGATTCACCACCCCTTCTGGTGCGCCAGAGAGCTCTTTGGCGGCGCTAGTCTGGGCCATGGAGGAGATGGAGTTTGGGGATCCGGCGCAAAAGCAAAAGTGGTTGGGATTCCGATCCAGGCGTCGCTTCCCAGCAGGCCCGGAGGAATTCATGGTGGGGGCGGTGATGGCCATTCCCACCTCAGGGACGCACTGGGTTCCAATCCCAATCGAAGACAACAAGGAAGAGGAGGAGCTGGATGTTGGAGACCAGACGGCGACGATGGATCTGGAGAGGGTCGACGCGGGGGAGAAGAAGCAAAAGATCTACACCCCCCCAGGTCGATCCCCATGCTTTCTTGGCCGCTTACCGCGCCTCCTCATCCTCTCTCGCTCTGCAGCGGCGGAGTAGGTGTTTCCCCTGCCGGCAATCATTTCTGGTTGCTGGTCGGGGAGGATACTGACGAGGAGGCTGGGGCTTCGTCAGAATCTTCAGGTCAGTACCTAGTTGAAAATAAAATTTCTGCTTACCTGCTTAGGGGGAGTGATAGAGGTGATAAGATTAAGATTAGAAGAGCTAAGAGAAAAAGCAAGTTCAGAAATGATATAAAAAATGTTGATGACTCACCTACAAAAATCAATTGCAAGGATGAGGTGGAAAGCAACAACAGCAAAGAGACAGATGATATAGATGGGTGGGTAGTTAAAAAGAAAATGAATATGATTCCCAAAATTCCTGACTATTGGTCAGGGATTGGGCATGGAGATGAAATTTTTTATGTTTCTAATTGTATAGTGGAAGACTGCATCGTCAGTCAAAAGGAAAAAATTCCTGAAGATGAGATATTAGAGAATTGGGCTGTTGATATTGCTAACTGGGCAGGCTTTGGCCCAGCCCAGAGGAAAAAGGGGACCTGGTGAGGGGAGGGGGAGGGGTCGAGGGGCCCGGTGGATATATAAACCACACCCACATCCACCTCCCAGATTCCTCTGCTCATTTAGAAGAAGGGTTAGGGTTTCCCACCTCGCCGCCAGAAGAAGATAGTGAGATGGATAGATTTGGGGGCAGATTCGGGGAGGAGGGAGATCCAATAGGGGGGGGGGGTAGAGTGTCACGCCCAATATGCGATACTATCCTAAAGAGACTCGAAGGTCCACCAAGGATAGAACCGCATATTGAAACGCTTTTGCAAGGTGGATATCATTACATCAACATTACATAATAGATGGGGATACATACAAGAGACATACAATGCCACACGAATACAACATCACAATGCATAAGAGCATCATCCGACTACGGATGAAACACAAACAGAAACTCAAACGACATCCACCCTGCTAGCCCAGGTTGCCGACCTGGAACCTATCCCCTGATCGAAGAAGAAGCAGAAGAAGAACTCAATGCAAGCAAGCATCACTCTTGCGTCATGATCATCGCGTAACCTGTACCTGCAACTATTATTGTAGTAATCTGTGAGCCACGAGGACTCAGCAATCCCATTACCATGGGTATCAAGACTAGCAAAGCTTAAAGGGAAAGGAAGGGGTAAAGTGGTGAGATTGCAGCAGCGACTAAGCATATATGGTGGCTAACATACGCAAATAAGAGCGAGAAGAGAGCAAGCGGAACGGTCGTGAAACTAGCAATGATCAAGAAGTGATCCTGAACTCCTACTTACGTCAAACATAACCCAGAAACCGTGTTCACTTCCCGGACTCCGCCGAAAAGAGACCATCACGGCTACACACACGGTTGATGCGTTTTAATTCGTATCTGGTGTCAAGTTATCTACAACCGGACATTAACAAATTCCCATTTGCCTATAACTACAGGCACGGCTTTCGAAAGATTATACCCTGTAGGGGTGTCCCAACTTAGCCCATGATAAGCTCTCGCGATCAACGAAGGATATACCTTCTCCCAGGAAGACCCGATCAGATTCGGAATCCCGGTTTACAAGACATTTCGACAATGGTAAAACAAGACCAGCAAGACCGTCCGCTGTGCCGACAAATCCCTATAGGAGGTGCACATATCTCGTTCTCAGGGCACACCGGATGAGCAAGACGACGGGTTGGCATAGACCCTGGTTGTCCAGGGGGCGCCGGGCATCGCTTGGTTTGGACCAACACTTAGACAAGCACTGGCCCGGGGGGGGGGGTAAAATAAAGATGACCCTCGAGAGCGCGACTCCCAAGGGAAAAAGGGCTAGGTGAGGCAAATGGTAAAACCAATGTTGGGCCTTGCTGGAGGAGTTTTATTCAAAGCGAACTGTCAAGGGGGTCCCATAAATCACCCGACCGCGTAAGGAACGCAAAATCCGGGAACATAACACCGGTATGACGAAAACTAGGGCGGCAAGAGTGGAACAAAACACCAGGCAAAAGGCCGAGTCTTCCACCCTTTACCAAGTATATAGATGCATTAATAATATAAGAGATATTGTAATATCCCAACAAAATCCTGTCCACCATGGAGCAATCTTCAACTTCACCTGCAACTAGCAACGCTATAAGAGGGGCTGAGCAAAGCGGTAACATAGCCAAACAACGGTTTGCATAGGAAAGGTGTCAAAGGTTAGAGGTTCATGGCAATATGGGAGGCTTGATAAACAGGTGATAGGTAGCGCAGCAAAGCGATAGAACGAAGCAACTATCATAGCAATGATAGTAGTGAGATCCAGGGTAGCGGTCATCTTGCCTGAAATCCCACAGGGAAGAAGAACCAAGCGTAGATGAAGAAGATGAAGCCACGAAGACGAACCAAGCGTAGACGAACGAATCCTCACGATCGCAACGAAACGAGAACTATCGAGAAGAAGCACACAACATAGTAAACACACCACACATGAACAAGACATGATGCACAACAAGCATGATGCATGACAAGCTATATGAGGCTACTCATGGCAAGAGATGATGCAAACAAGAACAACACATCAACGCAAGTTTAAATGAGGCCGAGAACAACATATAACAATTCCGGTAAGTCCTCATATGCAAATTTCGAAGTTGGTCCAGATCTGAATAAACCTTATGTTCAAGTTGTTAAACAGCAAGTTAAGATGCACAAAGATGATCTACACGAGATTCTAGTCAAGTTACATATAAAGTTCATTTAGTTCGGAGCTACGACCTAGAAGATATGAGCAAAACAAGTTAAACATGGCATTGATGCAAAATGCACTCAACATCAAGCAAACACCTCAAAACAAGGATGCAATATGATAATATGAAACTATATGCAAAATCAATCAAGTTTCATATAGAGCACACTCAAAACGGAGCAACGGTTCAACACACACACATGAAACAAGTTTAAAGGACAAGCTGTCCAAAACAGCAACTAGGCATATTGCAAGCACCAAAACAACATGCTACAGGACCTCAACAAGAAAACAAAAGGTATGGGCATGATGTACAGGTAAAGCATAACAAAACTTGAACACTGAGCTATCTCCAGAAATCACTAGAACATGCTCAAACACACATGGCAAGTTTGCAAATAATAACAGTTCAGACTTTGCAGAAAATAACATCAGGTTGCAATGTTTAGAGCTATCAAACAACATGTTACAAGAACTTATCATGGCAAACAAAGGCATGGCATGAACCTACTAATTGCATAGATCAAATGTCCTTTACTGACCATGAGCCAAAAAGGAACAGAAAATATGATGGCACCCATGTAAACATGGCAAGTTATATTACAGATTCATACATGGCAGAAACAACGATAAGTAGGCATGTAGATGAGCTTGTGCAACTCACTACAGAGCAAAACATGGCATGGCAAGGCAACCAACAGTAAGAAGGCATGTTTGTGAAGCTAAGCATGGCAAGAGAAAGTCCATAGGGTGCATGGAACACTAGCAACAATCATGGCAACAACTGAACTTAATGTTAACAGGCTGACAACAACATTATATAGCAACTTTGGAGCAAGATTACAACAAGTTACAGCAAGCTATAAATGCTACCAGGGGCATGGATGGATAGAGCATGACATGCATAACAAAATACCCTTAGTGAACATCTCCAGATTATGCATAGAATGACTTGTAGCAGCAGGTTTACATAGCATCACGAAATAACAGATTCAGCCTAGCAAAACAGAAACAACAAGTACACTACTAAACAAGCTTGATTCACTCACCACAAGTCATTGCATGACAAGATAAGCATAGCATCCGCAAGAAGACATGTTTATGAAACAAACCAAGGCAAGAACAAGTTCATAGCATGCAAGGATCAACTACAACAACCTTGACAAAATTGAATAACATGTAAACAATCTGCCAGGAAACATTTTGAAGCAAAAGTAGAGCATGAAAATGACATGCTAGACTACTCCATAATTGCAAACAAGGGCAGGGATGGACAGAGGTTAACCATATGTTCAAAACATCCTTACTGAAGTATCTCAAAATATGCATGGATCTCTCTGTACCATCAAGTTTACACGGCATCAAAATAACAGCAGAACAGGGACTAAAATCAGCAACATTATGAAGCCTAGTTTGCATGCTTGTGCCAGTCACCACAGAGATCACAAAAATACATGGCAAGCACCTCTATAAAGAAGATATGGCATAGTTCAAAACACATGTAGACATCAACCTCATAGGATGCACACATCAAACATGGAAAAAATGTCAAAAGAGCAAGTTCTGTTAACAGACAACAGACAACATTATGAAGCACTCTTGCAACAATGATTCAGTCATCAAGATGAGCTCAAATGAAAATGATGCAATGGAATGAAATGAACTACTCGTTGAGACAACAATTTGACATATTGCACGCACAAAATGGAGCAATATGCTAGAAGATATGGCAGGTCAAACAGGGCATGAAAATGTTACAGAGAAAAGGACTTGGTGGAATTTACCCAGCGCGAAAACGAGATCCATGTCGCTGGAGGAAGAAGGAGGCCATGGCAGCGACAGTTCTGGCGACATGGGGGCGAGGAGACGACCCGATCCGGCGGGGCCTGGCCGGATTCCGACGGAGTTGGCCACCGCAGATCCATTTTTGGCAGAGAGGAGGCTTGGGGCGGCACGAGCGCGGAGATCGGGGCAGCCATGGTGCTCCTGTGAGATACGAGGGAGAGAGAAAGCTCATGGGTGAGGGAGAGAGCGAGAAGAACGAGACGAGGAGAGGCACGAGGGCCTAGCCTGGTGGTCATGGTGGCCGGCGGCGGCGCGGGTCGCCGGCGGGGAGGCGCGCAAGGGAGGTCGGGGAGGAGACGAGGCGGTGGCGCTCGAGCGGGACTCGGCCCCT
This sequence comes from Triticum dicoccoides, assembly GCF_002162155.2. Classification (NCBI taxonomy): domain Eukaryota; kingdom Viridiplantae; phylum Streptophyta; class Magnoliopsida; order Poales; family Poaceae; genus Triticum; species Triticum dicoccoides. The sequence goes on along the minus strand of NC_041387.1, from coordinate 545,526,920 downwards.
GGCCGTTCCAGATCGGGAGCGGAAGGCGCGGGCGCGGACCGAGCGGGCGGCGGCGGACGGATG
>NC_041387.1:545516031-545526553 GCF_002162155.2 Triticum dicoccoides | reverse complement strand
GAATCGGGCGCGGGCGCCGGGTGACGTGGCGCGCCCTGATTTGTCGGGGTGAAGCGGCCGGTGGACGCGTCCGGCGCGGGCGGACACGTCCGGCGGCGAAGTGGGAAGAAGACTAGGGTTTTGCCTGAAATTTCGGGAGAGGGGTTAATTTATAGGTAGAGGGAGCTAGGAGAGTCCAAATGGGGTGCGGTTTTCGCCCACACGATCGTGATCGTACGACCGAGAGCATGGAGGGGAGTTAGATGGGTTTTGGGCCACTTTGGAAAGGTGTTGGACTGCAAAGAGAAAGGGGGGTTTCGGGCTACGCGGTTAATCGTTGGAGTATCAAACGACCTCCAAATGGCACGAAACTTGACAGTCGGTCTACCGGTGCTATACCAAGGCCGCTTGGCAAGACTCGGTCCATTCCGAGAACGTTTAACACCCGCTCACAACAAGAGACAAAAGGGGAACGCCGAAGGGCATAGGAGCGCCGGATTGCAAAATGGATAACGGGGAAAATGCTCGGATGCATGAGACGAACACGTATGCAAAATGAGATGCACATGATGACATGATAAAATGCAACACACAAGCAAATGACATGGCAACTAAGGCGAATAACTGGCGGACACCTGGCGCATCGAAACCGGGGCGTTACAACACTCCGCCACTAACAAGAGATCTCGTCCCGAGATCTTAGGACTGAGACGGAAGAGAAAAAGGAAGAGGTGAAACAAGAACTGAAGAGAAGAAGCAAAAGAATCGAGAGCACTCGAGAATAAGAGAGGAACGACGAGAATGACGAGAATTGAAAGTTCACGGAATCAGATAGACTATGAAACCACTCCGGTTAGAACGAGATAAGAAACGAATAAGACTGAAAGGATTTAGGCAGCACTCCTGTTGAAACATGGAGGAATAGAACACGAGCTTCACAAGATGGGATGGCACTTGATGAGATAAACAACGCAATGACTCTGGAAGAATTGAAAGAATTGAATGAAAAGAACTTAGAAGGAAGGGTTGAACGTAGTTGTTGAGAAAATCAACAACGAAAGAATAAGCTTGTTGTGGACTTATGGATAACATCTCAGAAATTATGAGGTGATAACCGACCACAAACGGAAATGATATAATAGTCGAGAAAGCCGAAGAAATGCAAAACTCCACTTCAAAAGAATACAGAGATTTAATTGCACTTCGAGATGCAAAAAGAAAAGATACTTGAACTCCACCGACAAGAATCTTGATGAACACTTGAAGAACGAATTAAATCATGAAGAACCACCATGAAGAACTCTGGTGACAAAAGAATGATGAGATAAAATGAAGGATGAAAGAATAAGATGAGCGTTGCGATGATTTAGATGGAGGTTCCGACGAAATGGCTGAGGAAAATGAACTCCGGAAAAGAAAAGATGAAAGCACTTGGAACTAGAATTTATTCATCAAGAACAAATTCCGAAGGAAGGGATTAATCACTTTGATGAAATAAGAATAAGATTTATTGTATGCTTATCCTTCATCAAATAAAACTGATGACAAACAATGGATTTTGCATACTACTTATTCTTCTTGAAAAGGATTGAGAAGTGACATATCACAAACTTGAGAAGGTCTTCATGAACCACCGGTAGGATTGAAAGAACGGATGGATTAATATGATAACAAAGGAAAAGAATCTTGAACGAACCACTGTAAGAATTTGGAAATGACTGATGAAAGAGAATGAATCACCGGGAAGAATTAGAAGAACCAATAAGCTAGAGGAGATTTAGATGCAAAAGAACAAAGAGATCATGAGCTGATTAAAGAACACTTGAACGAAGCACCGGAATAAATAGAGAACGATAACTGGAATGATGGCCTCCGGTGAAAAGAAATGGAAAAAACAACTCTTGACGTACTCCGGATGGATGAAAAGAATAACTGACAAATGGAATAATTCTCGAGGATAACAAGAAGCTAGAACGACGAATCCTCGGGAGAATGGGCAAGATTTAGAGGAAAAATTCCTCTTCGATCTTCAAAAGATGACGGGAAACACCACAAAAATTGTTGAGAAACTCCGGAAGAACGGAAAGCAAAGAGGTTGAGCCAACAATGAAATGATTTGAAATCGATCTTGGAAAGGCATCTGACTGATGGGATCCATTCTTACGTCACACTTGAAAGAATTGAGAATAACTCCGGGAGAATTAGAAGAGTCAGGTAAGATCCTGGGGAAAAAACCTGTGGGTTAGGGCCCACTAAAATAGAACACTGTTGGAAAGGATGATGAACAGATAGATGAAGCACCGGAACAATTGAAATATTTGAATGAGGTGACAACCTCGAATTAATTCGAACACAGACGAATCTCCTAAGATGTCTTGAGCACTCCGGAAGGATAAACTGGTGAGAGGGGAACGAGCAGGGAAAACACTTGATCCAAGGAAAAGAATATGATCAACCAAAAACTTGAATTGGGTCCACCGGAAAAGAGATGAAGAATGCCAAACAAAAAAGAATTCACCGGTTGAAACAATAGAGGTAAACCTGAAGAGGCTCCACACGAATGAAATAGATGGTCGAAACAGACTCAGGCTCCGGGAAGAAGAGGGTGCGAGGGCGGGAAAACAAAGGCAACTTGGAAGGGGAAATCGACGAATATCTTGAAGAGAGAACACCGGTTGAAATGATTGAGGAAAGAAAAACAAAGAATTTGTACAAGTAGGATGGATACTCGATTACGGACTCCGGTTCCGAGATGAAAAAGGGTGGGCGGGTGGGAAAAGAAAACAACTGAGGATTGAACTTGGCAACGATGAAGAGGCTCGAGTCGACTTGACGAGAAAAGCACCGGATGAAAAGAGCTGAGGAACAACGAACGAAAAACCAACCGCGTGATCCTAAAGAAAGTTTGAAAGGGAAGAGGAGTAATTCAAAACACCTACGTCAAGATTCCTTACCAGAGCGACGAAGGGGCTGAGGAGTAAAAAGAATTCCTACTCTCCGATATAACTAGACTCAGAAATTAGTTTTCTTCTAGACTCAACAACGGCCAAGCTACACGATCAATCAAGGGGGCTCCTAGGGTCGGTTGAGGCTCTGATACCAACTTGTCACGCCCAATATGCGATACTATCCTAAAGAGACTCGAAGGTCCCACCAAGGATAGAACCACATATTGAAACGCTTTTGCAAGGTGGATATCATTACATCAACATTACATAATAGATGGGGATACATACAAGAGACATACAATGCCACACGAATACAACATCACAATACATAAGAGCATCATCCGACTACGGATGAAACACAAACAGAAACTCAAACGACATCCACCCTGCTAGCCCAGGTTGCCGACCTGGAACCTATCCCTTGATCGAAGAAGAAGCAGAAGAAGAACTCAATGCAAGCAAGCATCGCTCTCGCGTCATGATCATCGCGTAACCTGTACCTGGAACTGTTGTTGTAGTAATCTGTGAGCCACGAGGACTCAGCAATCCCATTACCATGGGTATCAAGACTAGCAAAGCTTAAAGGGAAAGGAAGGGGTAAAGTGGCGAGGTTGCAGCAGCGACTAAGCATATATGGTGGCTAACATACGCAAATAAGAGCGAGAAGAGAGCAAGCGGAACGGTCGTGAAACTAGCAATGATCAAGAAGTGATCCTGAACTCCTCCTTACGTCAAACATAACCCAGAAACCGTGTTCACTTCCCGGACTCCGCCGAAAAGAGACCATCACGGCTACACACACGGTTGATGCGTTTTAATTCGTATCTGGTGTCAAGTTATCTACAACCGGACATTAACAAATTCCCATCTGCCTATAACCGCAGGCACGGCTTTCGAAAGATTATACCCTGCAGGGGTGTCCCAACTTAGCCCATGATAAGCTCTCGCGATCAACGAAGGATATACCTTCTCCCAGGAAGACCCGATCAGACTCGGAATCCCGGTTTACAAGACATTTCGACAATGGTAAAACAAGACCAGCAAGACCGCCCGCTGTGCCGACAAATCCCGATAGGAGGTGCACATATCTCGTTCTCAGGGCACACCGGATGAGCAAGACGACGGGTTGGCATAGACCCTAGTTGCCCAGGGGGCACCGGACATCGCTCGGTTTGGACCAACACTTAGACAAGCACTGGCCCGGGGGGGGGGGGTAAAATAAAGATGACCCTCGAGAGCGCGACTCCCAAGGGAAAAAGGGCTAGGTGAGGCAAATGGTAAAACCAATGTTGGGCCTTGCTGGAGGAGTTTTATTCAAAGCGAACTGTCAAGGGGGTCCCATAAATCACCCGACCGCGTAAGGAACGCAAAATCCGGGAACATAACACCGGTATGACGGAAACTAGGGCAGCAAGAGTGGAACAAAACACCAAGCAAAAGGCCGAGTCTTCCATCCTTTACCAAGTATATAGATGTATTAATAATATAAGAGATATTGTGATATCCCAACAAAATCCTGTCCACCATGGAGCAATCTTCAACTTCACCTGCAACTAGCAACGCTATAAGAGGGGCTGAGCAAAGCGGTAACATAGCCAAACAACGGTTTGCATAGGAAAGGTGTCAAAGGTTAGAGGTTCGTGGCAATATGGGAGGCTTGATAAACAGGTGATAGGTAGCACAGCAAAGCGATAGAACGAAGCAACTATCATAGCAATGATAGTAGTGAGATCCAGGGTAGTGGTCATCTTGCCTGAAATCCCACAAGGAAGAAGAACGAGTCCATGAAGAAGATGAAGCCATGAAGATGAACCAAGCGTAGACGAACGAATCCTCACGATCGCAACGAAACGAGAACTATCGAGAAGAAGCACACAACATAGTAAACACACCACACATGAACAAGACATGATGCACAACAAGCATGATGCATGATAAGCTATATGAGGCTACTCATGGCAAGAGATGATGCAAACAAGAATAACACATCAACGCAAGTTTAAATGAGGCCGGGAACAACATATAACAATTCCGGTAAGTCCTCATATGCAAATTTCGAAGTTGGTCCAGATCTGAATAAACCTTATGTCCAAGTTGTTAAACAACAAGTTAAGATGCACAAAGATGATCTACACGAGATTCTAGTCAAGTTACATATAAAGTTCATTTAGTTCGGAGCTACGACCTAGAAGATATGAGCAAAACAAGTTAAACATGGCATTGATGCAAAATGCACTCAACATCAAGCAAACACCTCAAAACAAGGATGCAACATGATAATATGAAACTATATGCAAAATCAATCAAGTTTCATATAGAGCACACTCAAAACGGAGCAATGGTTCAACACACACACATGAAACAAGTTTAAAGGACAAGCTGTCCAAAACAGCAACTAGGCATATTGCAAGCACCAAAACAACATGCTACAGGACCTCAACAAGAAAACAAAAGGCATGGGCATGATGTACAGGTAAAGCATAACAAAACATGAACACTGAGCTATCTCCAGAAATCACTAGAACATGCTCAAACACACATGGCAAGTTTGCAAATAATAACAGTTCAGACTTTGCAGAAAATAACATCAGGTTGCAATGTTTAGAGCTGTCAAACAACATGTTACAAGAACTTATCATGGCAAACAAAGGCATGGCATGAACCTACTAATTGCATAGATCAAATGTCCTTTACTAACCATGAGCCAAAAAGGAACAGAAAATATGATGGCACCCATGTAAATATGGCAAGTTATATTACAGATTCATACATGGCAGAAACAACGATAAGTAGGCATGTAGATGAGCTTGTGCAACTCACTACAGAGCAAAACATGGCATGGCAAGGCAACCAACAGTAAGAAGGCATGTTGCTGAAGCTAAGCATGGCAAGAGAAAGTCCATAGGGTGCATGGAACACTAGCAACAATCATGGCAACAACTGAACTTAATGTTAACAGGCTGACAACAATATTATATAGCAACTTTGGAGCAAGATTACAACAAGTTACAGCAAGCTATAAATGCTACCAGGGGCATGGATGGATAGAGCATGACATGCATAACAAAATACCCTTAGTGAACATCTCCAGATTATGCATAGAATGACTTGTAGCAGCAGGTTTACATAGCATCACGAAATAACAGATTCAGCCTAGCAAAACAGCAACAACAAGTACACTACTAAACAAGCTTGATTCACTCACCACAAGTCATTGCATGACAAGATAAGCATAGCATCCGCAAGAAGACATGTTTATGAAACAAACCAAGGCAAGAACAAGTTCATAGCATGCAAGGATCAACTACAACAACCTTGGCAAAATTGAATAACATGTAAACAATCTGCCAGGAAACATTTTGAAACAAAAGTAGAGCACGAAAATGACATGCTAGACTACTCCATAATGGCAAACAAGGGCAGGGATGGATAGAGGTTAACCATATGTTCAAAACATCCTTACTGAAGTATCTCAAAATATGCATGGATCTCTCTGTACCATCAAGTTTACACGGCATCAAAATAACAGCAGAACAGGGACTAAAATCAGCAACATTACGAAGCCTAGTTTGCATGCTTGTGCCAGTCACCACAGAGATCACGAAAATACATGGCAAGCACCTCTATAAAGAAGACATGGCATAGTTCAAAACACATGTAGACATCAACCTCATAGGATGCACACATCAAACATGAAAAAAATGACAAAAGAGCAAGTTCTGTTAACAGACAGCAGACAACATTATGAAGCACTCTTGCAACAATGATTCAGGCATCAAGATGAGCTCAAATGAAAATGATGCAATGGAATGAAATGAAGAACTCGTTGAGACGAACAATTTGACATATTACACGCACAAAATGAAGCAATATGCTAGAAGATATGGCAGGTCAAATAGGGCATGAAAATGTTACAGAGAAAAGGACTTGGTGGAATTTACCCAGCGCGAAAACGAGATCCATGTCGCTGGAGGAAGAAGCAGGCCATGGCAGCGGCAGTTCTGGCGACATGGGGGCGAGGGGACGACCCGATCCGGCGGGGCCCGGCCGGATTCCGACGGAGTTGGCCACCGCAGATCCATTTTTGGCAGAGAGGAGGCTTGGGGCGGCACGAGCGCGGAGATCGGGGCAGCCATGGTGGTCCTGCGAGATACGAGGGAGAGAGAGAGCTCGTGGGTGAGGGAGAGAGCGAGAAGAACGGGACGAGGAGAGGCACGAGGGCCTAGCCTGGTGGTCGTGGTGGCCGGCGGCGGCGCCGATCGCCGGCGGGGAGGCGCGCAAGGGAGGTCGGGGAGGAGACGAGGCGGTGGCGCTCGAGCGGGACTCGGCCCCTGGCTGTTCCATATCGGGAGCGGGAGGCGCGGGCGTGGACCGAGCGGGCGGCGACGGACGGACGCGCGGGCCGGGGAGGGCCCGCCCTGGGCCTCGGCGGGCCAGCGGGGAGGCGGCGATGTGGGCGCGGGCGCCGGGTGACGTGGCGCGCCCTGATTTGTCGGGGTGAAGCGGCCGGTGGACGCGTTCGGCGCGGGCGGAGACGTCCGGCGGCGAAGTGGGAAGAAGACTAGGGTTTTGCCTGAAATTTCGGGAGAGGGGTTAATTTATAGGTAGAGGGAGCTAGGAGAGTCCAAATGGGGTGCGGTTTTCGCCCACACGATCGTGATCGAACGACTGAGAGCATGGAGGGGAGTTAGATGGGTTTTGGGCCACTTTGGAAAGGTGTTGGTCTGCAAAGAGAAAGGGGGGTTTCGGGCTACGCGGTTAATCGTTGGAGTATCAAACGACCTCCAAATGGCACGAAACTTGACACGCGGTCTACCGGTGCTATACCAAGGCCGCTTGGCAAGACTCGGTCCATTCCGAGAACGTTAACACCCGCTCACAACAAGAGACAAAAGGGGAACGCCGAAGGGCATAGGAGCGCCGGATTGTAAAACGGACAACGGGGAAAATGCTCGGATGCATGAGACGAACACGTATGCAAAATGAGATGCACATGATGACATGATAAAATGCAACACACAAGCAAATGACATGGCAACTAAGGCGAATAACTGGCGGACACCTGGCGCATCGAATCCGGGGCGTTACATAGAGAGAACTGGCAATACAGGAAGAAGGATGAAGGAGGAGAGGGATTTAGAAACTACAACAATCGAGAGCCCAGGAGAGAATGGGGGCAAGGCTTTGGCAACAGTAGCATGCAAGGAAGGCAAGAATTCCAACAAGATTAGAAAATTTTGTAAGAAAAGGAGGAGCTGCGGAAGATGGACAAGGACAAGGAGAAACAAGAGGTAGCTAAGACAAGTACGAGAGGTACTGATGATCCTGAAGTAAATAATACGTTGAGTGGAGCTGAGTTTGTGCAGCAACAACGTTTGCTCTCAGCTCTCTTGACCCAACTTGCTCAAGGGAACATTTCTGTGGGAGGAGGCAATGTAAATCTGCAAAGTGGAGTCAATTTGCTTCACCAAAATACAGGGGAAGAGATGAACAAAGGAGAGAGCAGTTGTCTGCAGGGAGATGGGAACCAGAGGCAGCAATGGGGCACTATGCTTGGGAAAAACCCTGACAATGAGGGTGTTTGGAAGGAGGAGAGACAAGGAAGAGACTTGGGAAGAGGAGGACAAATGAAAGATGGTGGCAAGATAACCTTGGGGACTGCTAACAGAGTGATGTGCAACAAGTGTAAGGACACAAGACATACAACAAAGGATTGCAAGCTAGACCACTGTGCAGTGTGTGGGAAAAGAAATCATATCACAGATGACTACACTTGGCTGGAGCAGATGAAGCTAGTGCCTAAAATTGTGGGATATGCTGCAAGAGGCTTGGGGGTGCTTTTGGCGCAAAGTTCTAAGGATAATGTGGAACTTGAAAATCCTAATCCAATGGCTTTGGTGACTGTTAAATCTGGGATGCTAAATGAAACTCAATTATTGGAAGGGTTCAACTATATGTTCAACTGGAACTGGCAGTGGAGATGTAAGAAACAAGGCAGCAATGCTTTCTTGATGAGATTTCCAAACAAAGGCAGGATGATGGAATTGATCAACTGTGAAGATTTCACTCTTCTGGACACTGGAGCAGTGATAAACATAAAGAAGTGGGCCTTTGACTCACAAACAGTTGGGAAATTACACACTGTTTGGGTCACTTTTGACAAGGTGCATGATTGCGTCAGAAACTTCTTTGGCATGTGTGAAGTGGCAGCATCATTAGGAGCAGTATTGGAGATTGACATGGACGCCATAACACATGAGAAAATCAGGGCAAAGGTGGGAGTTAGAGATTTTGAAAAGATCCCAGGATACACTGAAATTACAGACAGATACCTGAACATTTATAGAGTTATGCCAACTTTGGAGAGAGTGGTAGAGATGGGCTGGTATGGTGATCATAAGAGACAACATCTAGAGGAGGCTGGGATGGATTGCGGGGGGATGAAGTCAGAAAAATACAAAAGAACACAAACAATCCAGGAGATAATAACAAAGAGAATATCACATTGGGTAGTTTGAGTTTGGTGCAATTTGAGGAAATCAAAAAGAGAAGTGAGGCAGTGTTTTTGGCCTAGTAGGAACAAAACAAGGAGAGGGAAGCAAGGAAGAAAGTGGAAGCAGACCTGGCTACACTCATGAAGAGGATGCAAGAAATTGAAGAAGAAAGAGCTAGACAAAAGGTCTTTAGAGCTCAAGAAGAGAAAAGAATGGGAGAGATGGAAAAGGAGAGGAAAAATCTGATGGATTTGATTTAGAAACAGCGGACCATAATTGCCAAATGTGCTGAAAAAATTGAAAGATGGGAAGAAAGAGAAAAGGAAATGGAAAACATCACTGATGCTGAGTTGGAAAAAATGGAAGAGGAAAACAAAAATGTAGACAATGATGCATATGTTGAACCTGTGGATTATGGAGCTAGTCAAGAATCATTGGACTCCTTTGCTACTAGGCTTGGTCTGAACCCTGAAGATCAGAAGAAAGGTGAAGACACTGACAACAATGGAGAAGATGGGGTGAGGAGATGCAATAGACTTATGGATAAACATGATGCGAAGATTGAAGAACTGGCTAAACAAAGGGCAGCAGATAAAAATAATTATGGTAAGGAAAACATCCCTCAGGAGGAAAACTCCTCTTTACTTTTCATGACTAATAAAATTGGTATTGATTTAGGATGTACTATAGATATGATTAATCAGAACTTAGAGATTGTTGATAAAATGGAGCAAAGTAGAAAAGATTTTTACTATGCTAATGTTAAACAGAAAGATGAACCCACAGTGCAAAACGAGACATTGCTCATTGACACTGGGAACATCTTTATCAAAGAGTTGTGTTCTGATGAGGACCACTCTGATGCTGAGATAGAAATGGATTACTATTCTCACTTGAAAAACATTTTCACCAGTGGGAAGAAAAATAGTTTAGGATCACCTGGGATTGCTAGTGTGAAACCAACTATCTGTATTGGGGGGGGGGAGGCAGAAAAGGGAAGAAAAATGATTGGCATGATTTGGAATGTAAGGGGGATTGGGTCTCATAATAAGAAAAAATTATCAGGGAGTGTATCAGGGAAAAAATTGATTTTGTTGGGTT
>NC_041387.1:545477784-545515863 GCF_002162155.2 Triticum dicoccoides | reverse complement strand
TTTATGTGGGGGGGGGGGGAGAAATTTCAGTTGGAATTGGACACAACCCAGGGGAAAATCAGGAGGTATCCTGGTGGGTGTCAATAATGTTTCTTTTGAAATTCCCAATGTAGAGAAACGTGTCTACTATATTAGGATATTACTTCTAGACAAAAGGGCCAAATTTGAATGGAACCTCATAATTGTTTATGGTGATGCTCAAAATGTGGAGTAAAGCTGCTTATATGGAAGAAATATACAGAATATATCATGATAATACTGTTGTCCCTTGCCTCATGGGGGCTTTAACATCATTAGAAAAGATGATGATAAAAATAAACCTGGGGCTGTGGCCATTGGAGTTTTATCTTCAATGCTATTATAGAGCAGGCTGGATTAAGAGAGTTGCCATTAAATAGCAGAAATTACACTTGGGCCAATAACCACCAAGACCCCACATATGAGAAGCTAGATAGAATTCTTATATGCCCATATTGGGAAGATCATTATCCTCTCACTAAAGTATATGCTTTGGAAAGAGAGTTGTCTGACCATACTCCCCTAATCCTTGACACAAGAGAGAGAAAATTTACTCCTCCGATTTTTAGATTTAAAAACTCTTGGATGTTGAGGGAGGGATTCAAGGATTTTGTTATTAAAATATGGATGGCCAAATACCATGGTGATACCATGGAGCAATGGCAAAATAGGATGAGAATTTTTAGACATAAGGTGAGGGGTGGATTATTAACTCTGATGCATGGTATAGAAAAATCAAGAAAGAAATCCTATTGAAACTGGATACCTTAGACAAGAATGCAGAAACCATGGGGCTTACTGCTCATGATAGAAACTTAGAGCCCAACTACATAGAATCTCAAATAGGAATAATTGAAATGGCTGCAGAGATATAAAGATAAGGAGATTAAGGATGGAGATTGTAATACCAAATATTATCATGCTAAGGTAAATGGCAGGAGGAGGAAAAACAGAATATTATCTTTAGAACAGGAAGAAGGGGTGATTGAAGGTGAGGATAACCTCATCAAATATATCACTGATTTCTATAAAAAAATATTTGGGCAACCAGATATTTCCACCATTAACCTCAATTTTGTAGGGGGTGGGGGATTACTAGGGAACAGGCTGACATGCTTACTAAACCCTTTACAATGGAAGAGCTCCACTCTGTGGTTTTTGGGATGGAAAAAAACAAAAGTCCTGGACCAGATGGACTTCCCATTGATTTTTATCAACATTTTTGGGATATTGTCAAATGGGATCTCATGAAATTATTGAGTGAATTCCAGGATGGAAATTTAGACATAACAAGATTAAACTATGGTATCATCATCTTGGTCCCAAAGACTGATGATGCCAAACAAATACAAAAATTTAGGCCAATATGTTTGTTAAATGTCAGTTTCAAGATCATTACTAAAGTGTTGATGAACAGGCTCAGTACAGTTATTAAACCCATCATCCTGCCAACACAGACTGCCTTCATAAAAGGGAGATACGTAATGGGAGGGATTGTAGTTTTGCATGAAGTCATCAACACTATCCATCATAAAAAAACAAATTGTTGTGTTGTTTAAAGTGGATTTTGAAAAGGCATATGACAAAATTAAATGGCCTTTTCTGTACAGAATGCTAAAAATGAAACACTTCTCAGGTAAATGGTGTGACATGGTCATGCACAACATGGTAGGGGGCAGGTTGGTATTAAGGTCAATGATAGAATTGGCCCTTACTTTAAAACTCACAAAGGATTAAGACAAGGGGATGCCATGTCCCCCCTTCTGTTTGACATAGCTGTTGATGCTCTGGCAATTATTTTAGAAAAAGCAAAACAGGTTGGCTATGTCAAAGGAGTCTTAGATGAGTTAGGAGATGATGGAGTGAATATGCTGCAATATGCAGATGATACTATCTTTCTCCTTGAGGATGATGAGGAGGGTGCAAGAAATCTAAAATTTATACTTAGTGCCTTTGAGCAAATGTCTGGCCTGACCATTAAGTTCCACAAAAGTGAGGTGTTCCTTTTTGGAGAAGCAATCAATAAAAGTGATGTGTATCAGGAAATCTTTACTTGCAAAAGGCACTACAAAAAAATACACTTCTGTGATGATACGTGTTTGTCACAGTAGGTCGCATTTTTTGTCATGCATGTACATCCATGACGATTTTATGACAGAATCAAGATAGTCATACTTGTGCTGTCGTAGAAGTGTTCCATGACATTACCAAAATTATCATCACGGAAGTGTCCACTTCCATGACGATAAATCGCGTGTCACAGAAGTGCTTTCGTCAAGGGTGACCGACACGTGGCATCCATCATAACGGAACACCGTTAAGCTATCGGGTCAGGTTTTGGATCCGATAACCCGTTAACAGCCTCGACCAATGGGGATTTTCCACGTGTAAAATCATCATTGGCTAGAGGAAACACGTGTCGGCTCATCGTTGGGACAGATTTCATCCACTCATTGGACAGAAGGCGCCTATGATACATCGACACGTGGCACGACCCAACAGAGGCCCATTCCTGTGAAAAGGTCGACCCATTTGACTTGGTCAAAAGGTGGCGGGCCGACCCATGGAAAGCCTGTTAACGGCTTGTTCGCATATAGCCCATTTATAGCCCGCTAACCAAAGGCCCGTTACGCCCTATCCGAATTAGGCCCAGTAGCGTCATCTGGGCCATCCAATAGGATTCCAGCCCGTTTTCACTTCTGACCCATATATGGCCCATGACGTCTTTTGGCCCATATGAGGCCCTATGTAACTCTTGGCCTATTAACGGCCCGTGGTGAAACTGGCCCGTAATGAACAGTGTATCACTTTACACCCATTAACGGCCCGTGGTGAAACTAGCCCGTAATGAACAGTGTATCACTTTATACCCATTAACGGCCCGTTATTCCGTTGGGCCGTTTCCAGCCCATGTTATCTTTCGGCCTTCTCAGAGCCCATTTATTCTTGGGCTCATTTCCAGCATTCGTTTACTTACGGCCCGTTACTGTCATTTTCTGCTTGTGGGCCAAATTCAGCCCGTGGTTACAGTCGGCCCGTTTGTGGTCCCTTAATACGTTGGGTCGTTTTCATAGCGTCATCAAATACGGCCTATTAACGATGGCCCATTATGGTCAGCCCATGAACGGACGAATCCAACTCTAGCCCGTTTATGGCCATAATGCGGCCTGTTATTGGCCCATGTTTGGCCAATCGATCATACGACCCGTATAAGGCCCATTGATGATACGACCCGTAGAAGGCCCATTGTTTCTATGTCCCGTAGAAGGCCCATTGTTTCTACGGCCCGTAGAAGGCCTACTGTTTCTACGGCCCGTAGAAGGCCCATTGTTTCTATGGCCCGTAGGAGGCCCAGTGTCACTATAGTAAATATTAGCCCATAGTTATTGTGGCCTAGTTTAAAAAAATAGGTTATTGCAGCCACTAGCAAACCGTGGAAAAAGAACTGCACTGAGTACAAGCAAACAAATAAACAAGACAACAAGGAAATAAATAAGCAAGCAACTTATGCTAGGCTATCACGGCTATTACACATATTACATCCACTGGGCATCAAAGTTCGCCACCAGTGCAAATATAGGGAACAAAGCAGCATATAAACACCGCAGCAAAACAAGTCCAGAACAGAAACCACTTCAGAAGAGTTCAAGAAACAATATCCTGGATACCCATAATGCTGGCAAGATGCTTAGCAAGCTTATTAAGTTTCTCTTGTTTGGCGCTTAAATCCTCAAGCGCTTGTTGTTGCACAAGAAAGTACGCATCTGAATTCTGCAGGGACTTCCTCAGTCCTTCGGCTTCTTGCCGCAGCACAGCTGACTGATGCCTTTCAGCTTGTAGCTGAGACTGAAGAAGCCGAAGTGATTCAGGCAGCGAGTTTGAAGAGCTTGTGCCAGCGGTACTGGCCAGTAACTCGAACACTACATCAACGCAGGAATGTGGGGTTTTCTCACTATCTACAAGATCGTTTTTATCACCTTTCTTGGAGACCAACAGGGTTGTCTCACTATCTTGAACCTTATCTGCATTACTTTCTCTACCATTGCATAGTGGGGTGCTCTTCTCCAATATTTTGTTTGCATACTACGAGAGAAACAAGAAGACACATCACAGGTTTAGCTTGTAGTATACGAAACTCATTTTGGTAAATCGGTTCAGTAGTAAGGTGGACAGGATAACAACATGAAACAAACATATATCTATGTACTATGGTCACTGTATTGTCCATATCATTCTAGTTTATGTTCCCTAATCAAGATAGAGACATAGTTCAACTCATATATTTTTAAGACACAACAGCATAGACAGAATATAAGTGTGAGAAACTACACAGCATTGGCAGCACTTGTAATGTGCATCACATGAGAACATAACTGTTTATACAACTTAAACTGAAATCAACATAGAGCAAGAAGTTAGAACAACAATCCAGTTAAAGAAATAGGTTTAAAACATACCTATTGCGCCATTGGAGTTTCAATTGGATCCTTCAAATTTGAAAGTAGTTGGTATGAGTAAATACAGTGATGCAACAGCAAAGCAGTATGGACCATAGCTATGGAATCTGACCTGAGAACAGTTGCTCTTCTGCTTTAAACGTGGAGTTTGGGTTAGCTGTGGTGGTCTTCGTGCTTTGGGCACTGCAATAGCTTTACAAACTGCTCGTGTGGGGGTACTCTGTGGTGGACATGGTGCTTTGTCAACTATAAGTGGGTTACTATCCGCTGGGGTTGCGGTTAGATGGGTTGTAGCTAGTTCTCTGCCCAACGGTGTAAGTGTGCAATCTGGAAGGGTCTCGATTATGTGTGGTGGGGCTAGTTTGTGGGCCAGTACAACCATGGTTCTATCTGCATCGACGGGTAGCACCGTATTTTGTGAAGAACGGGTTTTTGCTCCCTTAGATACTGCCATCACCCCCTACAATTCAAATGGCTGATAAACATGAAAAGAAATTGAACGTATAGACATTGTATGATAGACAGATGTGGTAATTCACATATATGTTATCTAACCAAACAGGACAGCATGACACAATTTCACATATATGATGCCTAACTAAACAGGATAGCATGACACAGTTTCAGATATATGATGGATAACTTAACAGGATATAATGGCATAATTCAACATATGATGAGTACCTAAACAGGATGACATGACAAAACTATATGATGTCTTTCTAAAATAGGTTGGGATGAAATAATTCACATACATGTTGTCTAAGTATACAGGATGGCATGATATAATTGACATAATTGATTCATATACTAAGCAGCTGGCACTCGCATGTATGATCTCTAAACTAAGCAGATAGAATTCAATATTGTGCATATGATGTCTAAACTAAGCAATGCAAGACACCATATGCATCATATGAGAAATATAAACATTGCAACTTAGAGCATACACCTCAGATGGGATATAGGATTGGTCATCTGTCTCTGAATCCTCCTCTGAGGAGCTCCCTATAACCATCGAGATATATGCATCAACAGGTACCATTGCCTGCTCTGAAGACCTTGTTTTCACTCCAGATTTTTCCATAACCGGCTCAAATGGCTGATACTCATGAAGAGTAGTTCAATATACACAGATTATCGACAAATGGAATACGTAATGAAAAACAAAGATGGCATGAGATAATTCACATATATGATGCCTGGCTCCATGGCGGTGCATAATTCACATATATGATAACTGGCTGAAAAACATGGCATTGCATAATTCACATATCTGATATAGAAAGCGAACAGGAGGCATTCACACAAAGCATGTCTAATCTAAGCAGATGGCATGGCAATGCAAGACACCGTATGCATGATATGAGCAATATAACCCAGTCAAGTTAGAGCATGCACCTCGGGGGGGGGGGGATATGACTGGTCATCTCTCTCTGAATCCTCCTTTGAGGAGCTATCTGTAACCAGCAAGAAATCTGCATCGACATGTAGCACTGACTGCTCAGAAGACCTTGTGTTTCACTCCAGATTTTCCCATGACCGACTCAAATGGCTGATGCACAGGAAGAGTAGATGAATGTGTAAACATTGTTGACAAATGGAATACATTATGGAAAAAATATGGCATGATACAATTCACATATACGATGACTGGCTAAACAGGATGGCATTGCATGATTCACGTATATGATGCCTGGCTAAAGAAGATGGCATTGCATAATTCCCATATACTCCCTCCGTTCCAAAACATTTGTCTTTTTAGAGATTTCAAATGGACTACCACACACGGATGTATATATACATATTTTAGAGTGTAGATTCACTCATTTTGTTCTGCATGTAGTCACTTGTTGAAATCTCTAAAAAGACAAATATTTAGGAATGGTGGGAGTATGATATAGAAACCAAACAGGTGGCATTCACACAAAGCAAATCTAAACTAAGCTGATGACATATAAGATGTATAATGTAAGCAATGCAAGGCGCCATATGCATGATATGACCAACATCAGCATGCCAGGTTAGAGCAAACACCTCAGGTGGTAAACAGGCATGGTTGGCTCCTTCTGAATCTCCATCTGAATTGTTATCTTCCTCTGGAATACAATCTGGAAATGCAGGAGGGGGGGGGGGACACTTCGCCCACCATGGAGCGGCGTCTGCATGCCATTATATTCGCACGCAACGGTCTTCTCTTTTTCTCTACATGTTCAGTATGATTGTGTACAATATCTGACATGCATAATAAAAAAATAGTTAGATTTTGTAAGGCCTAAGGGGTGCATGCAAAAATCAAGACTGATGGTAGCAAACGAGTGGATGGATCCAAAACTAATGATAGCGGGTAGATTATAGCTTCGGTTTAAAAAGATAGACAATGGATCATCTATTGTTTGTTGCCCACCCAACATGAACCACATAGAAGACCCCAGATGAACCAGATAGTAGACAGATACTATTCGTTGTTGGCTCGATATGAGACCCATGGGAAATTCAAAACTCAAGATTGAACGATAAAGTAGCAGGTAATAATAACCGATGTATAAGGTAAGCAAACATGAAAGACTGCAACCTCTCTTCTGAAACTGTGTAGTCCTCAGGTTCATCTGCTTAGTCGATGATGGTAATGCAGTTAGCATGGCTGCCGGCAACCGGGAAGATGATCTGAGGCGTGATACGTCTCCAACGTATCTATACTTTTTGATTGTTCCATGCTATTATATTACCCCTTTTGGATGTTTATGGGCTTTATTTTACACATTTATATCATTTTGGGGACTAACCTACTAACCGGAGGCCCAGCCCATATTGCTGTTTTTTGCCTATTTCAGTATTTCGAAGAAAAGGAATATCGAACGGAGTCCAAACGGAATGAAACCTTCAGGAGCATGATTTTTGGAACGAACGTGATCCGGAGAGCTTGGAGTGCAAGTCAAGAAGCAGCTGAGGCCCCCACGAGAAAGGAGGCCGCGCCCCCCTGTAGGGCGCGCCCCCTGTCTCGTGGGCCCCTCGGGCGGCCACCGACGTACTTCTTCCTCCTATATATACCTACGTACCCCGAAAACATTCGAGGGGCACCACGAAACACAGTTTCCACCACCGTAACCCTCTGTATCTGCGAGATCCCATCTTGGAGCCTTCGCCGGCACTCTACCGGAGGGGGAATCGACCACGGAGGGCCTCTACATCAACATCCTTGCCCCTCCGATGAGTTGTGAGTAGTTTACCACAGACCTATGGGTCCATAGTTATTAGCTAGATGGCTTCTTCTCTCTTTTTGGATCTCAATACAATGTTCTCCCCCTCTCTTGTGGAGATCTATTCGATGTAAACTCTTTTTGCGGTGTGTTTGTCGAGATCCGATGAATTGTGGGTTTCTGATCAAGTTTATCTATGAATAATATTTGAATCTTCTCTGAATTCTTTTATGTATGATTGAGTTATCTTTTCAAGTCTCTTCGAATTATCAGTTTGGTTTGGCCTACTAGATTGATCTTTCTTGCCATGGGAGAAGTGCTTAGCTTTGGGTTCAATCTTGCGGTGTCCTTACCCAGTGACAAAAAGGGTTGCAATGCACGTATTGTATTGTTGCCATCGAGGATAACAAGATGGGGTTTATATCATATTGCTTGAGCTTATCCCTCTACATCATGTCATCTTGCTTAATGCGTTACTCTATTCTTATGAACTTAATACTCTAGATGCAGGCAGGAGTCGGTCGATGTGTGGAGTAATAGTAGTAGATGCAGGCAGGAGTCGGTCTACTTGTTATGGACGTGATGCCTATATACATGATCATGCCTAGATAATCTCATAACTATGCACTTTTCTATCAATTGCTCGACAGTAATTTGTTCACCCACCGTAATACTTATGCTATCTTGAGAGAAGCCTCTAGTGAAACCTATGGCCCCTGGGTCTATCTCTTATCATATTTGCTTTCAACCTACTTTTATTTGCATCTTTACTTTTTGCATCTATATTATAAAATACAAAAATATATTTATCTTATCATACTATCTTTATTAGATCTCAATTTCGCAAGTGGCCGTGAAGGGATTGACAACCCCTTTATCGCGTTGGTTGCGAGTTCTCAGTTTGTTTGTGTAGGTGTGCGGGACTTTTGAGGAGCCTCTTATTGGATTGATACCTTGGTTCTCAAAAACTGAGGGAAATACTTACGCTACTCTTGCTGCATCACCCTCTGCTCTTCGAGGAAAACCAACGCAAGCTCAAGACGTAGCAAGAAGGATTTCTGGCGCCGTTGCCGGGGAGGTCTTCGCTCAAGTCAACATACCAAGTACCCATCACAAACCCATCTCCCTCGCATTTACATTGTTTGCCATTTGCCTCTCGTTTTCCTCTCCCCCACCTCACCCTTGCCGTTTTATTCGCCCTCTCTTTCCCAATCTCCTCCTCTCTTTTCGCTTGCCTTTTTCTGCTTGCTTGTGTGTTGGATTACTTGTTGCCATGGCGCAAGATAATACCAAATTGTGTGATTTCTCAAATACCAATAATAATAATTTCCTTAGTACTCCGATTGCTCCTCTTAATGATGTTGAGTCTTGTGAAATCAATACTGCTTTGCTGAATCTTGTTATGAAAGATCAATTCGCCGGCCTTCCTAGTGAAGATGCCGCTACTCATCTAAACAACTTTGTTGATTTGTGTGATATGCAAAATAAGAAAGATACGGATAACAATATTGTCAAATTGAAGTTATTTCCGTTTTCACTTAGAGATCGTGCTAAAGTTTGGTTTTCGTCTTTGCCTAAAAATAGTATTGATTCTTGGAACAAGTGCAAAGATGCTTTTACCTCTAAGTATTTTCCTCCCGCTAAGATCATCACTCTTAGGAACGATATCATGAATTTTAAACAACTTGATCATGAGCATGTTGCCCAATCTTGGGAAAGAATGAAATTGATAATTCGCAATTGCCCTACTCATGGTTTGAATTTATGGATGATCATACAAAATTTTTATGCCGGTTTGAACTTTGCTTCTAGAAATCTCTTAGATTCGGCCGCGGGAGGCACGTTTATGGAAATCACGTTAGGAGATGCTACAAAACTCTTGATAATATTATGGCTAATTATTCTCAATGGCACACCGAAAGATCTTCTAGTAAAAAAGTGCATGCTATTGAAGAAATCAATGTTTTGAGTGAAAAGATGGATGAACTTATGAAGATGTTTGCTACTAAAAATACTCCTTTTGATCCTAATGATATGCCTTTGTCTTATTTGATTGAGAATAATAATGAATCTATGGATGTGAATTTGTTGGTAGGAATAGTTTTGGAAACAATGCTTATAGAGGAAACTTTAATGCTAGACCGTTCCCTAGTAATTCCTCTAATAATTATGGAAATTCCTACAATAATTCTTATGGTAATTTTAATATGCCCTCTGATTTTGAGAATAGTGTTAAAGAATTTATGATTTCTCAAAAGAATTTTAATGCTTTGCTTGAAGAAAAATTGCTCAAAGTTGATGATTTGGCTAGGAACGTTGATAGACTTTCGCTTGATGTTGATTCTCTTAAACTTAGATCTTCTCCTCCTAAGCATGATATCAATGAGTCTCTCAAAGTAATGAGAATTTCCATTGATGAGTGTAAGGAAAGAACCGCTAGATTGCGTGCTAAGAAAGATAGCTTTATAAAAGCATGTTCTTCTAGTTTCCATGAAAATAATGATGAGGATCTTAAAGTTATTGATGCGTCTCCTCTTAGATCTATGTTTTGCAATATGAATTTTGGTGATTATGGGACTGATGATGAATCAACTTTGCCTAGAAGGCGTCCCAAGGATTCGGAGTCTTTAGATCTTGATGCTAAATTTGGTAAAAGTGAGATTGGAGAATCCTCAACTTCTAATAATATTGAACCTTCTATCTCGGATTTCAAGGAATTTGATTATGATAATTGCTCTTTAAAAGGTTGTATTTCCTTGTTGCAATCCGTTGTTAATTCTCCTCATGCTTATAGTCAAAATAAAGCTTTTACCAAACATATCGTTGATGCCTTGATGCAATCTTATGATGAAAAACTTAATTTGGAAGTTTCTATACCTAGAAAACTTAATGATGAGTGGGAACCTACTATAAATATTAGACTTAAAGATTATGAGTGTTTTGCTTTGTGTGATTTGGGTGCTAATGTTTCCACGATTCCGAAAACTTTATGTGATATTCTAGGTTTCCATGATCTTGATGATTGCTCTTTAAATTTGCACCTTGCGGATTCCACCATTAAAAAGCCAATGGGAATGATCAATTATGTTCTAATAGAAATTTGGTGCCCATAGATTTTATCGTTCTTGATATAGATTGCAATCTTTCTTGCCCTATTATTCTTGGTAGACCTTTCCCTAGAACGATTGGTGCGATTATTGATATGAAGGAAGGTAATATTAGATTCCAATTTCCATTAAAGAAAGGCATGGAGCATTTTCCAAGAAAGAAAGTCAAATTACCTTATGAATCTATCGTGCGTTCTACTTATGAATTTAGTGCCAAAGAGGGCACTAGTTAGATCTATCTTCGCTTTTATGCCTAGCTAGGGGTGTTAAACGATAGCGCTAGTTGGGAGGCAACCCAATTTTCTTTATGTTTTTTGTTTTTGCTCCTGTATAGTAATAAATCTTGCATCTACCTTCTGTTTAGATGTGTTTTTATCTTTTAATTAGTGTTTGTGCCAAGTGGAACCTATAGGATAACCTACGATGATAGTTGATTTGATTCTGCTGAAAAACAGAAACTTTGCACGCACGAATATAATTTTGTTAAATCACAGGAACGTGCTTTTGCATTAATTCTTTTTGCAGATGTTCAATAAACAAAATTTCCAGGACTTCCTATTTTGGTAGGATTTTTAGAGTTCCAGAAGTTTGCGTTAGTTACAGATTTCTACAGACTGTTCTATTTTTGACAGATTCTGTTTTTCGTGTGTAGTTTGCTTATTTCAATGCATCTATGGCTAGTAAATTAGTTTATAAACCATAAAGAAGTTGGAATAAAGTAGGTTTAACACCAAAATAAATAAAGAATGAGTTAATTGCAGTACCTTATGTGGTGGTTTTGTTTTCTTTCACTAACGGAGCTTATAAGATTTCCTGTTGAGTTTTGTGTTGTGAAGTTTTCAAGTTTTGGGTAAAGCTTTTATGGACTATCGAATAAAGGGTGGCAAGAGCCTAAGCTTGGGGATGCCCAAGGCACCCCAATATATTCAAGGATAGCCAAAATCCTAAGCTTGGGGATGCCCCGGGAAGGCATCCCCTCTTTCGTCTTCGTTCATTGGTAACTTTACTTGGAGCTATATTTTTATTCGCCACATGATATGTGTTTTGCTTGGAGCGTCATGTATTATATTAGTCTTTGCTTTTTAGTTTACCACGATCATCCTTGCTGTACACACCTTTTGGGAGAAGCCTATTTGATTAGAATTTTCTAGAATACTCTATGTGCTTCACTTATATCTTTTGAGCTTGATAGTTTTTGCTCTAGTGCTTCACTTATATCTTTTAGAGCACGGTGGTGTCTTAATTTTGAAGAAATTTCTAGTCTCTCATGCTTCACTTATATCTTTTTGAGAGTCTTTTAGAACAGCATGGTATTTTCTATGGTCACAAAGTTGGTCCTAGAATGATGAGCATCCAAGTTGTGTATAATAAAAACTATCATAGAAAAAGAATTGGATGCTATGATCAACTTGATGCTTGATAATTGTTTTGAGATATAAAGGTAGTAATGTTAGGGTCATGCTAGTGGGTAATTATGAAATTGAGAAATACTTTTGTTGAAGTTGGCAAGTCCCGTAGCATGCACGTATGGTAAAAGTTGTGTGACAAATTTGTTGCATGAGGTGCTCTTTTGATTGTCTTCCTTATGAGTGGCAGTCGGGGACGAGCGATGGTCTTTTCCTACTAATCTATCCCTCTTGGGGCATGCGTAGTAGTACTTTGCTTCGAGGGCTAAGTAGACTTTTGCAATAAGTATATGAGTTCTTTTTGACTAATGTGAGTCCATGGATATATGCACACTCATCTTGCCAATTTGCTAGCCTTTATTATTACCGCGCAACTTTCGCCGGTATCATAAACCCCTTATTTATCTTCCTCAAAACAGCCACCATACCTATCTATTATGGCATTTCCATAGCCATTCCGAGATATATTGCCATGCAACTTTCCACCGTTCCATTTATTATGACACGTTCCATCATTGTCATATTGCTCTTTGCATGATCATGTAGTTGACATCGTATTTGTGGCAAGGCCACTTTCATAATTTTCATACATGTCACTCTTGATTCATTGCATATCCCGGTACACCACCGGAGGCATTCATATAGAGTCATATCTTGCTCTAGCTTTGAGTTGTAATTCTTGAGTTGTAAATCCATAAAAGTGTGATGATCTTCATTATTAGAGCATTGTCCTAGTGAGGAAAGGATGATGAAGGCTATGATTCCCCCACAAGTCGGGATGAGACTTCGGACTTTACAAAAAGAAAAAAAATAGAAAGGCCAAAAAGAAAAAAAAGTAAGGCCAAAGAAAAAAGAGAAAGAAAAAAATAAGAAGAAAAAAAGAAAAGAAAAAAAAATAAAATGAGAGAAAAAGAGAGAAGGGACAATGCTACTATCTCTTTTTCCACACTTGTGCTTCAAAGTAGCACCATGATCTTCATGATAGAGAGTCTCCTATGTTGTCACTTTCATATACTAAGTGGGAATTTTCCATTATAGAACTTGGCTTGTATATTCCAATGATGGGCTTCCTCAAAATGCCCTAGGTCTTCGTGAGCAAGCAAGTTGGATGCACACCCACTTAGTTTCTTTTGTTGAGCTTTCATATATTTATAGCTCTAGTGCATCCGTTGCATGGCAATCCCTACTCACTCACATTGATATCTATTAATGGGCATCTCTATATAGCCCGTTAATACGCCTAGTTGATGTGAGACTATCTTCTCCCTTTTTGTCCCCACAACCACCATATACCACCATAGTGCTATGTCCATGGCTTACACTCATGTATTGCGTAAGAGTTGAAAAAGCTGAAGCGCGTTAAAAAGTATGAAACAATTGCTCGACTCGTCATCGGGGTTGTGCATGATGGGAGTATTTTGTGTAATGAAAATGAAGCATGGCCTAACTATATGATTTTGTAGGGATAAGCTTTCTTTGGCTATGTTATTTTGATAGGACATGATTATTTGTTAGTATGCTTTGAAGCATTATTATTTTTATGTTTTATAAGCTTTTATTTTGAATCATTTGGATCTGAACATTCATGCCACAATAGAGAAAATTACATTGAGAATTATGCTAGGTAGCATTCCACATCAAAAATTTCTTTTTTATCATTTAGTTACTCAAGGACGAGCAGGAATTAAGCTTGGGGATGCTTGATAGGTCTCCAACGTATCTATAATTTTTGATTGTTCCATGCTATTATATTGCCCCTTTTGGATGTTTATGGCTTTATTTTAGACATTTATATCATTTTTGGGACTAACCAACTAACCGGAGGCCCAACCCATATTGCTGTATTTTTGCCTATTTCAGTATTTCGAAGATAAGGAATATCAAACGGAGTCCAAACGGAATGAAACCTTCGGGAGCGTGATTTTTGGAGCGAACATGATCCGGAGAGCTTGGAGTGCAAGTCAAGAAGCAGTCGAGGCCCCCACGAGATAGGAGGCCGCGCGCCCACCCTTTAGGGCGTGCCCCCCTGTCTTGTGGGCCCCTCGGGTGGCCACCGACGTACTTCCTCCTCCTATATATACCTACGTACCCCGAAAACATCCGAGGAGCACCACGAAACACAATTTCCACCACCGTAACCTTCTGTATCGGCGAGATCCCATCTTGGAGCCTTCGCCGGCACTTTGCCGGAGGGGGAATCAACCACGGAGGGCCTCTACATCAACATCCTTGCCCCTCCGATGAGTTGTGAGTAGTTTACCACAGACCTACGGGTCCATAGTTATTAGCTAGATGGCTTCTTCTCTCTTTTTGGATCTCAATACAATGTTCTCCCCCTCTCTTGTGGAGATCTATTCGATGTAAACTCTTTTTGCGGTGTGTTTGTCGAGATCCGATGAATTGTGGGTTTCTGATCAAGTTTATCTATGAATAATATTTGAATCTTCTCTGAATTCTTTTATGTATGATTGAGTTATCTTTGCAAGTCTCTTCGAATTATCAGTTTGGTTTGGCCTACTAGATTGATCTTTCTTGCCATGGGAGAAGTGTTTAGCTTGCGTTCAATCTTGCGGTGTCCTTACCTAGTGACAGAAAGGGTTGCAAGGCACGTATTGTATTTTTGCCATCGAGGATAACAAGATGGGGTTTATATCATATTGCTTGAGTTTATCCCTCTACATCATGTCATCTTGCTTAATGCATTACTCTGTTCTTATGAACTTAATACTCTAGATGCAGGCATGAGTCGGTCGATGTGTGGAGTAATAGTAGTAGATGCAGGCAGGAGTCGGTCTACTTGTTATGGACGTGATGCCTATATACATGATCATGCCTAGATAATCTCATAACTATGCGCTTTTCTATCAATTGCTCGACAGTAATTTGTTCACCCACCGTAATACTTATGCTATCTTGAGAGAAGCCTCTAGTGAAACCTATGGCCCCCAGGTCTATCTCTTATCATATTTGCTTTCAATCTACTTTTATTTGCATCTTTACTTTTTGCATCTATATTATAAAATATGAAAAATATATTTATCTTATCATACTATCTTTATTAGATCTCACTTTGGCAAGTGGACGTGAAGGGATTGACAACCCCTTTATCGTGTTGGTTGCGAGTTCTCAGTTTGTTTGTGTAGGTGCGCGGGACTTTTGAGGAGCCTCCTACTGGATTGATACCTTGGTTCTTAAAAACTAAGGGAAATACTTACGCTACTATTGCTGCATCACCCTCTCCTCTTTGAGGAAAACCAACGCAAGCTCAAGACGTAGCAAGACGTAGAAAGGCCGCTAAGGTGTACGGCGACGAGGCTGAAGCATGACAAGACATACAACGTTAATCTGAAGTGGGACCCTAATATCATCTGCAATAGATGATGTAAAATACATCACCAAAAAGTGCTAGATGTAAAACGCATCAGCCGCGCCACGGCCGCTTCGACAGATGCTGTAAGTACTGTTTACTCTGAACTTAACTGAATAAAATGAACTTCATAGTCGAAACTGAATTTACTGTCGAAACTGATTGAACTAGTAACAGATCATTGCAATAGATGTTTAGGCCGTTCGAGCACTAGTAGCAGAGAAGCAATGATCTAAATCAGCAGACGCTCGAGCAGGGAACGCACTAGCAGAGAGCAAGTCGTGCAGTAGCACCGCGAGCGAGTGCTAAAGCAGCAACTCATGTAGCTGCCGGAGGTCGTGCATCAGCAGCAGCAGTGCAAGTGAGAGCAAGAGCAGAGCAGCAGCACGAACGAAAGCAGGAGCAGTGCAGCAGCGTGACCGACAGCAAGAACAGAGCCGCAGCGCGAGCGAGAGCCGGAGCAGCTGCAGCTGGTGCCGTTGTGGAAGTCGCCACCAAGGAAGCAATGACATGGGGGAGAGACGTCGTGGATGATGTGGCCGGTGACGGTGCTGTCGATGGAGACACGCCATGTCTGCTCGGTATCGAGCACCGGTAGCCCCGTGAGATCGAATAAAAGATAATATGCAGCGGTGAGTGCAGAACTTCCTTGGTGGCGCCGAGTTGGCCTCGGCTTCATCGGAGGAATTGGTGAGGGTGCTGCGGTTCCGGTGGGGCAGGTCAATACGGCGCTGTGGGGATTGAGGTGGCACGATAGACGAGGCGAACGTCGGGGCAGCTCCTTGGAGGTGGAGGACGGGGCGGCTTATCCGGCGGGATGACGAGATCGACAACGGATCCTCATCCGATGCAGTGGATGAGGGACGGCGAGCTGTTGCGGTGGACGACGTAGTTGGGGAAGAGTCTCCGGCTGGGCGGCGGTCGGGAGGCCGAGGAGGAGCGTGGGGTTTCACGGGTTTTGGTGGCCTTGGTGTACGAATGGGAGGGCGACGGGGGAGGGGGAGCCAATCTTAGGGACGCGCTTGTCCGAAATGTAGGGTAAGTTACCAGCGTACCCCCCACCGGTTTTGACACCGCGACATGGAGCTTCATTTCCGACTGAGGGGTAGAAGGGGGATTTCGCGTGTCTGGGCTGCGGGAGCGATTTCGGATGAGGAGGGATTTCTCGCGCGCGTACAAATTTTGGGATAACAAGGCGCGGCGCGGATTGAATAAGCGGTAGTTTCAAAGCAGGTGAGACAAAAGATACTCGAGCTTGAAAATTTCGGGATAACAAGGTGCGGATTCCTTGTTCGGCAGAACAAACTTAACGTGTAAAAAAAACAATTCATACAAGGCACAAGAGAGTCATGTCCCCTTTTACTATATTGCTATAGATGCCATTGAAAAAACTACAAGAAAAATGTAAAAAAACGGGAGAACAAGATTACCCTGCACAGTACCAAATCGATTCGCACTTCCCTCAACAACAACAAGAAACAAATCAATTCCCACCAAAGAAAGAGTAATGTCCCTTTTTATATGATTACAGATGCCATGATCTTGAATTTCAATTTTTGAATCCACGTTCTGTTGAATTCAAATATATCGTTAGGTGACCTGGCGGTTTATAATTGATGTAGTCGTACATTTTGATCTTCCATCATATACGAACATTTTACTCCACCATGTGAACATATATATTGTCGTCTACCATATGGACTAAATTTGAATCAATTTTCCTTATTTGAATACGATTGTTGTCAAGTTATACAATAATTTAAATACTATCTTGATAACAAAAAAAGCATATAGCAGTAATCATATTTCACTATGAACTACATGTACCATACGCTCTCCAATTCAAATATTTGTATCCATTTTATGTTGAATTCAAATCATAGTACATTATTGGTCTAGGTAGCGAGATGTTCGGGATAATCTAAACCCTGTTTTCATACGTATAATTTTTGGCTGAATTGGGACAAGTTTTGGTATAAGCCTCTTGCAAAACCGGAGATTCTCTCAACAAGCCTCGTGGTTCCGAGAGGGAACATGTCACCTCTGTGTGCGAAATGATATACACTGCCTCCCCCTGATTTTATTTACAGAGGCAACTTAGAACTATATGAGTGCCCTGTTAAATTTTGGAATTATTTCGGGTTCATTTGGCCTTTTTATACATTAATTGAGTTTCTGGACTTTTAATGTGCATAATCTAAATATGAATTGCATGCACATGCTCCGGTGCACCAAAGTGGGTTGAAAAATCACATGTGTGTCCTTGGTTGAATTTCTAGGTCCCATGGAAGAAATGAGTATGAAATTCAAACATCTGGGTGTCATGACTCGGACGAGAACATCGAGAAACTTAGATTTTAAATTCATGTAAATTCAAAAATCGCTTGGAAATCATGAAACTTGGCATGGTGGCATGTCATGGCACTAACATGTTGTGGTAAAAAATTGGGCCGATTTGGAAGCTCGTGGTTCTAAGAGGGAACGTGCCACCTTTGAGTGTGAAACGATATACGCTGCCCCCCCCCCTTGAGTTTCTTAACAAAGGCAACATAGAACTACATTAGTGCCCTGTTAAATTTTGGAATTATTCCGGGTTCGTTTGTCGTTTTTAATACATTAATTGAGTTTCTGGTCATTTAATGTGCATAAGTCAAATTTGAACTACAAGCACATGCTCTTGTGCACCAAAGTTGGTTGAAAAATCACATTTGTGTCCTCGGGTGAATTTCTAGGTCCCATGCAAGAAATGAGAATAAAATTAAAACATCTGGGCATCGTGGCTCGGCCGAGAACATTGAGAAACTTGGTTTTAAAATTCTTGTAAATCCACGTCTTAAAATCATGAAACTTGGCATCCATGTCATGTCATGGTACAACCATGTTGTGGTAAAAAAATTGGCCGAATAGGAACAGATTTTGGTATAAGCTTCTTGCAAACCAAAGCTTCTCTCAAGAAGGCTCGTGGTTCTGAGACGAAACATGCCACCTTTGAGTGCGAAACGATATAAGTTGTCCCCCTTGAGTTTATTTACAAAGGCAACATAGAACTACATGAGTGCCCTGTTAAATTTTGGAATTATTCCGGCTTCATTTGGCCTTATTTACACATTAATTGAGTTTTTAGTCATTTAATGTGCATAATTCAAATTTGAACTACAAGCACATGCTCCCGTGCACCAAAGTTGGTTGAAAAATCACATATGTGTCCTCGGGTGAATTTCTACTCCCTCCTTCCATCTATATAGGTCCTAATGCGTTTTTCGAGGCTAACTTTGACCAAACCTTAGAGCAATAATATATGGCATGCAACTTACACAAAGCATACCTTCATATTTGTATGTCAAAGGAGCTTCCAATAATATAATTTTCATAGTATACATCTCATGTGCTATTAATATTGTCAATAGTCAAAGGTAGTCTTGAAAAACACATTAGGCCCAATATAGATGGAAGGAGGGAGTAGGTCCCATGCAAAAAATGAGAATAAAATTCAAACATCTGGGCATCGTGGCTCGGTCGAGAACATTGAGAAACTTGGTTTTAAAATCATGAAACTTGGCATGGTGTCATGTCATGGTAGTACCATGTCGTGGTAAAAAAAATTGGCCAAATAGGAACAAATTTTGGGATAAGCTTCTTGCAAATCGGAGCTTCTCTCAAGAAGGCTCGTGGTTCTGGGAGGGAACGTGTCACCTTTGTGTGCATAATTCAAATTTGAAATACAAGCACATGTTCCAGTGCACCAAAGTTGGTTGAAAAATCACATGTGTGTCCTCGGGTAAATTTCTAGGTTCCATGCAAGAAATGGGAATGAAATTCAAAATTCTGGGCGTCGTGGCTGGGTTGGAAACATTGAGGAACTTAGTTTTTTAATTCATGTAAATCCAAAACACGCATGAAAATAATGAAACTTGGCTTGGTGCCATGACATGGCACCAACATGCTGTGGTAAATTTGCAGTCCAATTTGCGAAGGCGCACACATTAACAATCAACAAAGTCATTTTGGAACAAGTGCTGTCACGTTACAATCGGAAACACAAGTGTTATTGAAACCGTGGGCGTTCTACTTACTAGTACCATTTACGTGCCGCCATGCGTCCCCATTTTTTATTAGCTAGGAGGCGCCGTGCAGGGTAGCTATTTGAGTACGAGAGGCGTGCGATCAGACCCCTGTGCGTGCTTATCGGGAGGAGAACCCTTTGACCTCCATCTATCATCCACCTCTCTCCCAAGGTCTCCATTAATGGCGCCCGAGCCTCTGTTTAATGGCGTGGCTATGTCTCACTCGACTGAGATTTAAGAGAAAAAAGAAAATCCGAAAGCACGGATCTTGATGTAAGATCCGACAGACCTATATAGCATCTACTACGACTTATAGCAAGACTGATGAATATATAAGGACGATTAAATTTTTTTTGATCAAAGAAGGGCTTGCCCCTTCCGATTTTCATTACTGAAAACCACCACAATTCACAAGAAGTTCAGCACAACTCCAGCCTAACACGAAGGACTAAAAGCTACCAGATTGAAATCACAACATCCCAAGAGGCCAACAAAGGCCAAACATCCACGCTAGAACCCAACATTTCACAATCGACGACACAATCCACATCCTAAACCGATTATTACATCAAAAGAAACCAGGAAACTGAAGGAAGCCCAGCAACAACTAGAAGAACAGCAACGCCAGGGTCGCCACAGCAAGAGTTCTCTTCATTCCAGCCTTGCAACATTGATCTTCCACAGAAAGATAAGGACGATTAATTGTCTTACATAATTAGAAAGATAATTAAAAAAGCCACATGCGGCTACACCTGAAATACATAAGGGCAAAAGAAGAAGGAAGACAAGGATCTGGCTCGCTAATCTCTACTTTCTTGATGCGTTGCTGCAGGCCGTGGGAACTAGTCTCCGTGGCGAGCGGCAATGAGCTCTTTCGTGCCCTCAAGACGCTGCTTGAGAACATCCATGGATTCCTCCACCAGCCTTTGGTGCTCGTTTCAGAGCATGTCATTCTCGTCCATAAGTTTCTTGACGATGATGCCGGTCCTCTTCAACAAGGCACTGATCTCCTACTGCTGGTCTGCACTTCGGACGATCTTCTCCCTCAGCAGGTCGTGCTCGGCCCAGAGCCTCACATTGCCCTCCCTTAGTTGCTAGATGGCACCGGTAGCCTGTTCAAACAAGGCTTTCATGTTGTCCTACAACCTCGCCTAGCCGGAGATCTGATCCATCTGGCTATGGACGATTGCATGCATGCGCCTGTAACAGTCGTCGCCTGCCCGTGAGAAATTTTCCCAGGCCGCCGCGGCGCGGCGGGACATCTCTGCAGCATTCATGGCGCGGCGGGACATCTCTGCTGCTTCTGCGGCGTGGCCGGACCAGTCTGCTGCAGCGACGGTGTGGCGGGACCTTCATAGTGCTTCAGCGGCGCAGCGGGACCTCTGTGCTGCTACTTCCGCGCGGCGGGACATGTCGGCTGCTCTCGCAGCGAGGCGGGACATCTCTCGTGCTTCCGCTTCCATGCTCGCCTCTCCCTGGTGGCAATCTCTCGACCCAGAACTCACGCTGGCCATGGCAGACGCAAGGGAAGGATGCTGAATGACTTGTTTGTTTTTGTGGATGAGGAGTTGAGGAGGAATGTGCAGTCATCTTGGCATACTAGTATTTATAACCGAGTACTAATACGCCCCTAAGTGGGAAACCGTTTAGGTTGTGATCGGTGTGAACAGGTTTGCAATTCAATATAGCATGGTACTAATACGCTCCTAAGTGGGAAACCGTTTAGGTTGTGATCTGTGTGAACAGGTTTGGAATTCAATATAGCATGGTACTAATACGCTCCTAAGTGGAAAACCATTTAGGTTGTGATTGGTGTGAACAGGTTTGCAATTCAATATAGCGTGGAGTAATTTGGAATGTGACGAGACGCAAGCTCAAAATTTATTGATGGTTCTAGTTTCGAAGTGCGGCACTATTCTCGGATGGAGTACTCTTTTTCTACTCCCTCCTTTCCGGTTTTATAGGGCTTATCTCAAAATTTTAGTTTTTCCTTTTTATAAGGCTCAATTTAGTTGTTCCCCAACACATGTTCAGATTCCAAGGTGCATTAAATCATTGCATGCAAGTATTAAGAGAAAATTGACCAATGCATGTACTTTATGCATGCATGCATTGCAATTAGTGCATTGATAAACATAATTTTTTGAGAAAACAGGAGCATTAATTAGGTGCTTTTGCAAACTACAAAAAATATTCCACCACTCACCATCTTGGTTGGTGAGATTTTTGAATTAAGCCCTATAAACCGGAAAGGAGGGAGTACTGCTGTGTACGTGCAATAACTGGCACCGTCGTATACATATCTTACGGTTAATGGGGCGTTCGACAGGAATAGCCGCGTGGCGAGCTCTAGGCTAGTATTTTTTTCAGACGCATTAAACCTATCTCTTGGGACTTCTCGCACGCACCATCGTGCCACCCACAAAAACTTGTACTCTGAGTTTAGTACTCCCTCCGTCCGGAAATACTTGTCATCAAAATGAATAAAATGGGATGTATCTAGACGTATTTTAGTTTGAGATACATATCTTTTTATCCATTTTGATGACAAGTATTTTCGGACGGAGGGAGTACGTTATACAGGAAGAGAAGAGGTACATGCACGCACTCGTCCTCTCACACACGTGTCTGTTTTTTCTCGAAAAGGAGGATGATGACCCCCAGCCTCTGCATCTGGGAGTCAGACACGCATCTGTAGCTACGAATTGTAGTGTTCTCAACCATCCGATTGGCTCTATCATGGATGTACCTATATACTAAAACATGTCTAGATACATCTATATTTTGACAAATGGAAGGCATGTATTGTGGAATGGAGGGAGTGCTTGTCATCAAAATGGATAAAAAGGGACGTATCTAGAACTAAAATACGTCTACATACATCTCCTTTTATCCATTTTGATGACAAGTAGTACTTCTTACCCAAAGGAACTTTATATCCAAGACACAAAATATCCGTTTGACTGTTGGAAATTACTGATCTGATGTCGAAGTAATTGTTGCATCGCCACCAAAACCCACCATTTCTTAAGCTAAAGTAGACCAAGGTAATCCCTATATTAGCATATTACTAAGATAAACAGAAGGCACTGTAGAAACATTTAGGACGTGAGCTTGTCAATCTGAATATGGAGGGACACAAGCTTAGCCCCGGCCAGCAGCTTGGGCGGAACTGTCAAGAAGGTCAGCTCCTGCACGTCGATGTTGCCGGGATCCTTGCTGCTTGTCACCTCCATTTCCACCTTGACGGCGTCGGTCATGCCTTTGGGCTCCCCCAGCGGGCCGTTCACCCACAGCTTGGCCACGTAGTGTGGTAGTGGGGACGCCCCTGCTCTGATGCAGATGACCGACACGATGATAGGCGCGCCGATGTCGAGCATGCTGCCGACCAAGAAAAACACGCGGTGGTCCTCCTCCGCGAACAGCAAGAGCCGTGCCTCCGATAGTGGCACTTGCAGCTGGAGCACCTTGCCGTACTGGATCCTGTGCATCGGCATGGGATGCGCGGTGCTGATGTGGTGGTAGAGCGTCGGCGGCGGACCTTCGTAGCCGCAGACGGGCACGGGGCATTTGCAGGGCGCGAGCGGACACATGCTCTGGTGATCGGCGAGCTTGTGGTAAGTGACGTAGAGCCCACAGCCTTCGTGCGGGCACTCCACCCTCACCGATGAAAGGACGGAGTCCACCGCCGTGTTCTGCATGTCAAAGCCACCACTGCGCTCGCACTTCTGGCACTGCCGCTGGTTCCCGGGGCGCTCGACGCGGCAGTCCGCGTAGGCCAGGTGCCCTCCCTTGCACTGCGGAAATCAATCGAACAACACATCAATCAAGAAACCTGCACCTTGCTCAATCAGCCGAACGGACGAGGTGTATTCGAACCTCATACACCGGAGGCGTCAAGGGGCGGAGGCACAAGGGGCAGTGGAGCACGGTGAGGTCCATCGAGACCTTAGAGAGCTCCATTGTCAGGTCATGTTTGGTCTGCATGATCTCGCCCTCCTCGTGCACAACCATCTCTCGACTTGGGCCGGGGTATTACAAAGCTTTACCGTCACATATTTTATACTACTTCAAGGTGCATTAAATCAACACATGCAAGTATCAAAAGGAGAGTCACGACATGCATGCATGCGTTGTAATTAATGCATCGGTAAACGCAAACTATTGAAATATATCGAGTGCAGTGCTTTGATGTGTCGCGTCAACTCGTACATCAACAAGAAGTTTGATTATCCTCTCCCTCACACACTTAACTGCACCTGCCTTTGGCTATATGAGAGGTTGGCCACACACCTGTCGGGCCCACCTGTCATACACGCAAAGGCAGGAGCGTCCCTCCCTCGCCCATGAGTGTGGTGGCTGGCAAGACTAGGAGAAGCTTTCGCTACACGCTCTTCCCCCCGCACGCGGTGGACATGCAGCAGTTCAATCGGTGTCAAATGGCCAGAAGCGTACTGTAGTACTCCTCCAGTGCAGTAGTACTCCATCATTGTTCGACTTCCCGAAGAGGCGAAGAGCCAAGCGCAGCTCAGACGCTCGTGTGGCAGTTTCATGTGTAGAGTAGTCTAGGATAGCATGTACCGTGCCTGTAAGCTTAAAATCATTCGGGTCGGCTCCATGCCATGTGGTCGTCTCAAAGTTTTTAAAAAAAATTAAAATAGTCTTCTGGCCCTACCTGCCATCCTGGTGATTGTAGTTTGCACGCTCATCTGGTCAAGATAGGAATATATATTTTAATTTGTCTTTTTTCGAAAAGGGGAACTCCTCGGCCTCTGCATCAGAACGATGCATACAGCCACATATATTTTAATTTGTGGTGGGTAAATGTTAGAGGTTGCAGCAAATATATTGTACACTGCAGGTCTTTCAGCCAAGTTTAGAGGCAAGCATGTGGGGCCAGTGCTATGATGTGTCGCGTCAACTCGTACAATGAGGAGAAGCTTGATTTTACTACACGCCTTCTCCCTCTCCCATGCGCGCGGTTGCTCGCAAACGAGGACAGGCTTTTGCTTAGTAGTACTTCTACAACAAGCTATCCGTCCCGCTCGCGGTGAACGGACATGCAGCAGTGGATTCGACACTGTAGAAGCAGTAGTAGTAACATCGTTGTTCGTCTTCTCGAAGAGGCGAAGAGCCAAGCGAAAACCGAATGTTGCAGTTGTGAACATTGGAGCACGCATATAGCCAGGCTCTTGCATGAGACAAAATTGCTATGTGAGCCCACTATTGTACTAGTACGTACAACTACTTGCTAGTATAGCCCTGTAACCAGAAAGGAGTATTTTCCCTTCTAGAGATTTCAACAAGTGACTAGACTACACCGAGACAGAGTACATATGGAGCAAAATGAGTGAATCTGCACCATAAATAAATATGTACTAGTTCTATCGTTTTCCTCTCCGAGGTGCACAATATTGAGTATACTGACTAGTCTCTTTCTGACACGCATTTACGTTTTTTTTGACACAGTACAAACGCAAGCGCACATATACACGTGCATACACTCACCCCTATGAATGCACACACGCACGGCACTATCATCTTGAAATTTACGAAGTCACCATAGGCACCTCGTCGTCGACGGGTCCATAGGTGCTTGAATGCCAAGGAGGGAGAGGGTAGCGGTTCCCGAGATGTTGAACGGTCAATGATGCATCCTCAATTACATGTAGAGAGAATTAATTGGAGAAGCAGAATAGAGCCAGCATGATGTGAATGCAACAGAGTTTGGACTCTCATATAATAAAGGCGCCCCACCACTCCAATCCATCTACTCCCAAGTCTCTGCGCAACATTGCTCACTCCAATCCAAGACCAAGTGACCAGAAGCCACAAGCACCTATGGAGGCTATGGATGCGAGCGGCAGTCGGCTGTACCAAATCATCCAAGGCCCCGACCCGCAGCCCCGCACCGCGTAGCGTTTCCAGATGGTGCTGGCAACCACAGGCATCGTAGCCCTCGCTGACGCCGGCTTTGCCTCTCGCATGGACGACATGATGGTCAACTCCATCCGCAAGTTCACTGCCGTCAAGAAGCGCACGGACGACCTTGCCGTACTGCTCCAGCCCGCGCGTCCAGGCTCCTCATTGCCTGCCACCCTCATTGACCTCCATGGTGACGAACTCTTTCAAGCCCTGGTGGCCCTGTAGGTGCCGGAGGTCGCGATGAAGAATGTGCACCTCGAGGCCCCGCTCGCCGTGCAGTGCCTCGCCATGCAAGAAATCGTCGACCTGCACATCCACGTCTACAAGGAAATCGTCTACATAGGCCACTACAAGGCAAGCGAGGACAAAAAGACGTTGGCCTTCTTCCAGCGGCTGGAATCTTTGGACGCCATTGTTCAGAAGCACGTCGACCTGGCCACGAAAGCCGCTGCTACTTAGGCGCCTTTCGGTGGGCCAGCACCCTGAGTCGAGGAGGTGGACATCGTCGATGGATGCATCTCTTCTTCTTGCCTCCTGTAACCAGCACTGCATCGCCTCGTGGCCTTAATGTTTTATTAGTATAGTACTCCCTCCGTTCCCAAATATAAGTATTTCTAAATATTCCAGCAAGTGGCTACTACATACGAAACAAAATGAGTGAATCTACACTCTAAACTATGTCTACATACATCTGTATGTTGTATTCCATTTGAAATAGTATCTAAAAGGGCTTATATTTATGAACGGAGGGAGTATATGGCATTTTTATTCCAGTCGTAACGTTTTCACTGTGAGGTGGGGCCGCAGTTGAGCAAACCCACCCCGCCCACCGGGCGTCGGTCGAGTTTAGAATTAGAAGAGAGAAACGAGGTAGGAGAGCTAGCTGTACCACGAACGCTGTTGTCAGATGGGACTCATGTTTATAGAATAGGAGTACTGAGCACTCGTGCCTCTTTTTTTTGAGGGAAAAATTAGTCGTATATCTAGTACCACTAGTTGGGTGCGTGCGACCTATAGCTGTCATCACTTTAGGTCTCCTTTTCAAACCGCGGCTACGCTTCACAGTACATATTTTTTCACGCATTTATCCTCCTATATGTACTCCTAGGCTATTTCCACGTGCTCCCATTCGCCGACATGTGGGACATAGAGCATCTGGGTCGTAGTGCATGCACGACTCGGAGCATATGCCGGGGTACTTTACATTTCAGACCTCACGAATTACATGCAAACCCCCCGTAGAAGAATAAATAAACGAATGAATTACTACATGAAACCGGATTATTTTTGTGGAAACCGGAGCACGTTCATTAAATTTTGGACATAACATGTTTATAAAAATGACCGGACCTAAACCAGTCTAAGGGCCTCTTTGATTTTTCCCTCAAAAAAATGGCCTCTTTGATTCGCAGGATACTGAAAACACAGGAATGGGGAAAGTATGATGGCGATGAACCGAGACGAGGAGAACTCTAACTCAGTTAGAGGTTAGAGTTAGATTCTAACCCCGAACTAACTCTAAACCAAAGAGGTGTATCGATGGCAGGGTTAGATTGACAATAAATGCTCTATCTCAATCATTTGACTACTTTGGACCCTATTTCCTGCCAGATTTGGAGGGTGCTTGGATATGTTTTAGTTCCATGACTAAAAGTAGTGGGACTATAAGTTGCTAGCTTCACCCATGCTTGGATCCAAATACTAAAGAGACTAAAATCAAGTTAATGAGCATTTATTATCCTCCAAACCCTCCAATCCAGAACTCGCCTGTGTTAAAGGAGAGGAGTTAAGTGAGGATAGAGAGAATTAATCCACATTTTAGTAGGGGTACCCCTGACTAAATTTTTTTAGTCTCAAGACTAGTTTTAGGCCCTCTTTAGTTAGGGGTGCTTGGAACTTTAGCCTCTTAAAGAGACTATTTTTAGTCAGACTAAAATAAGTCCCTTGGATCCAAGCACCCTCTTGGTGTGCCCGGCTCTTCTATGGCCTCCTCCCGCTCACAATTGACATAAATGAACCATCTATACAAATCAAGCATGCAGAACATGATAATTTTTTACTTTGTCCATACAAATGAGATATCCCACTTAAACATACAAGTCGTCAATCAAGCTTCACAAAATAAAAAAACACTTCATGAAACAAAGAATGAGCTAACTCATCACGGAAGTCATTCACGATAGGGAGGGAGCCCGGAGCCCATCATGCACCAAGGGAGGAGCTCGCCATCGTCGCTCTAGAGGAAGGCTCTGTAGAGCCCAAGCCTCGGGAACCCCTCCGACGTCGGACCTTGCGAGTTGAGGTCGACACCGGCATGGGTAGCAGGGCCTCTTGCCGCCGACTGGGAACTTAATCTTTGGGCCTCTAGAAATAATGCAAGCTTGTAACTAAAATACCTAGAAAGGTGCACTGAATCTTTGGGCCTCTAGAAATAATGCAAGCCTGAAACTGAAATACCTAGAAAGGTGAACTGAATCTTTGGGCCTCTAGAAATAATGCAAGCCCGAAAGTGAAATACCTAGAAAGGTGAACTGAATCTTTGGGCCTCTAGAAATAATGCAAGCCTGAAACTGAAATACCTAGAAAGGTGAACTGAATCTTTGGGCCTCTAGAAATAATGCAAGCCTAAAATTGAAATACCTAGAAAGGTGAACTAAATCTTTGGGCCTCTAGAAATAATGCAAGCCTGAAATTGAAATACCTAGAAAGGTGACCTGAATCTTTGGGCCTCTAGAAAGATTTATTACCTCCTCAAGCAGCATCAAACAATTCCATGCGTGCACCACAAATCTATACCAAGTTTGATCAGGATCTACTTTTCCAAATCAGAATTAGCGCTAGAGCAAGCAAGATCAATGATATGGCCGTGAGACAGAGAAGGAACGAACAAACTCACCCCTCTCACGACCTCCTTGGTAGATGCGCCACCGCCGCGCACGATAGAGGGAGAAAACGACTGGTGAAGGGGGAGCGGGGCGACCTTCGAAGGCCGGAGGGAGGGGGCGGCCGGAGTAGGGCGGTGGAGGCCGGAAGGAGAGGGCGGCCGGAGGAGAGAGAGGGCGAGCGGCGCTTGGGCAGGCGGCCCTATGGGGAACAGAGAGGAGTCGTGCGAGAGGGGGGGAGCGATCTGGTGCGGGCAGGGGAGATTTTTTAGTTCTCTTTTAGTGGGCCCGAGGATAACTAACCCAATTAGAAC
The DNA here is from genome assembly GCF_002162155.2 of Triticum dicoccoides. Lineage (NCBI taxonomy): Eukaryota > Viridiplantae > Streptophyta > Magnoliopsida > Poales > Poaceae > Triticum > Triticum dicoccoides. The sequence goes on along the minus strand of NC_041387.1, from coordinate 545,487,123 downwards.
CTCTCCACCGGGCTAGTTTTTTTAGCTGGGTTAGAGCAAACTAGCTCAAACTAACCCCTCTTGTTTCGATAATTTGAGGCTATTTCAACCCAAACTAGCTCTAACTCAGGGATCCAAACAAAGAGGAGTGTTACTATACATGCTACAGTGTGGACCATAGCACATTGTTTTTTATGGCCATATCACCACATTGTTTTCTACTGCTGGTTCACTGGGCTACCGTGGTTCGCACTGCTGGTTCACTGGGCTGCCATGGTTCACACTCCTCCACCTGAGTAGTACTCCCTTCGTTCCTAAATATAAGTCTTCGTAGATATTTCGCTGTGGACCACATACGGATGTATATAGATGCATTTTATGTGTAGATTCACTCATTTTTCTCCGTATGTGGTCCATAGTGAAATCTATCCAAAGACTTATATTTAGGAACGGAGGGAGTAGTATAGTACTAGTATATACCACATCATTCTTTGCTCCTTCTTATTACTCCGACATGTGGGAGAGCCAGCATCCGGGTCGACGTGTCATGCACCAGATTAGAGCGTGGAAGGAAGGGGGGCATCAACCCGGTCGAAGTGCCAGTAATTCATGACTATAGTGAGTGGTCATATCACAAGTCTTTCCAGCAGTAACGCGCTGTCAAATCGCACAGCCCCACTCGCTCACCCTCCTCGCCTCTGTGTCAAACCGCCTACCCGAAAACTGCCGCGCGTACTGCCCGGGAAAAGCCCCGCCCTCAACTTTTAACTACGCGAAAATAGTTCGAGCTTGTTCATTCTATATAAATACAGTACTTATTGTATGTTTATTCACCCGTGGGGTTGTTCAATGAATGGAGGGGCAGGGAGCACAAGTGAACAATACTCTAGTACTACTAGTAGTAAGTAGGAGTCGTACAGTAGTCACCTTAAATAGAGAGTTTCTTTTCTTTAATGCCACGTGCACAAATTGAAACGCTTGTTGTGGAGAGAAAAAAGATAATCACTCCACTATATATGGACGCGGGGCCTGAGCGCTTGCTTTACTAGGGTTGCTCTCTTCATTCTCTCATCCTCTCCAGATATAAACAAGACAGCGGTAGCGACATTTTCTCTCTGCTCACCGCTGGTCACAGATCTGACCGGATGCCTTCGGCCGGTGTGTGTAGAGGACTAAAAGGTGCATCATTCACGCGGTTATCGCCGCCGAGGGAAGAAACCCACAGCTGCCGGAGGGGCCCGATCCTCTGCCCGCGCCGTTCTCTCCGACACAGCGCCGGCTCGGGAGGTCCTCCGACCCTTCTTCCTCCCTGCCGTATTGTCCGCAGATCCGACCTGCCGCCGCCGACATCCCGGCGACCCTCAGGTATAAGTTCTTCAAAAGCGGCCTTGCTCTACTGCCCCAGCTCCCCAAGTGTCTGCATGTGCATCTTTTTCTACTCCCATCAGCTCTTCTAAATCCACCTAAATTTTTAGTATTATTAGAGGTAAAGCTACTTCATGCATTCGAATCTAGGGCTTTGTTCAAACAACAAAGAAAGGGGGGGGGGAAGTTGTAGCATGAATCTAGAACTTGATTCAAAGAGGAAATAATATGGTGAAAGTAGTAGAGATCGGATACCCAACCGGTCTCTTGGTTGAAAAGGGAAATAATGGGAAAACGCAATACAAACTGGATAAGGAACAAATCTATTATTTTTTGAAAAAAGGATAGAAAGTGGCGGCTGGTAGACAAGTCAACAGAGTATGTCCAGGATTAGATTTGCTGCCATCACATAGTAAAAGGTCTCCAGGATTAGATTTGCTGCCCTCACATAGTAAAAGGTCTCACGATTAGATTTGCTGCCCTCACATAGTAAAAGGTCTCAGGATTAGATTTGTTGCCCTCACATAGTAAAATGTCTCCAGGATTAGATTTGCTGCCCTCACATAGTAAAAGGTCTCCAGGATTAGATTTGCTGCCCTCACATACTAAAAGGTCTCCAGGATTAGATTTGCTGCCCTCACATGGTACAAGGTCTCTAGGATTAGGTTTGTTGCCCTCACATAGCATGAACAAACTCAGCATCACCACTTTATGCCTCCTTGTAGGTACATTGTGCTGATGCGTACACTGTCGCATGTTCTTATACCAACCTTTTGCTGTTGTTAATGTAAGGGCACATGTAAAATGAAGCGATCACACTGTTACCTTAGGGACATGTCTAACCAGTGTTATTGTTAATCTAATGCCTCCGGTGATAAGATGCAATTAAACTGTGTTACAAATGGCACTCCTGCTGTTTTCCCCAGTATGATAAGTAAGTTGCTCCTTTACGCTGCTGAGTGTCCTGGTGTCCCCATGGTCCCATGCCCTTAAACCAACTCTTTAGCTGTTGTTGATTTACTGTGTCTTGTAAACAAGCAATGCCACCATTAAAGTAATCCCATATTTGAGGAATCTCATTGTTGATCGTAATGCTTCTGGTAACATGAAGCATTGCTGATGTTTTAAAATTTCTATTGTCCTTGCGTGATTGCCATGAACATAATTAAGATGCTTCTTTTCATTTTGTATATGTTTCGTATATTCTTATTGACCAGCAACTGTTTACTTTCTATCTTTTTGTGCAGATAGGGATATCCATTTCACCTTGTTGCTATTGTGACCTTTTGGTGAACTGCACAAAACACATTTTTTGGAATGAGTGTCTTCTGCAGTTCAACTAAAATGTCACGTGGGCAACATCTCTCAATTTTTGTGGAACTGCACAAGTTTCCAAAATCTTCGTCAAGTTCTGCTAGTAATCTCGTGCAACATTTTATTAGCCTTTGCAAGATGGAGCCATCACTGTCACCACAATGGCACTTTATTTTAGTGGAACTGCATAAAAGGATAAGAAAATTATAGTTGCACCTTACATGAGCCGGACAGCCAACCTTAATATTCCTCAATTTTAGTGCAACTACTAAAGAAGAACCTGCCAGCTCACAAGAGCAAGTACTTCTTGCTAGCTGAATGATGCAATCTTTGCTTCATTTCAGGTGAACTGCAGAAAAAGGTGCATGAATTGAATCATGGAACTCCAGGCAAACCTCATCCAAGTAGAGCTGGAGGTTGAGTTCAAGGAGGCCGCTATTAAAGCGAAATCATGCTCTCCTGTCTCCTTGTTTGTGTTGTGCAAACATGCTGTGCAAACAGGAATACTCAACTACAGATGTTGTGACGGTCAAGAGCATTCGCCAAGTTCTTCGATTGTATGACATGGCTAGCCAAGATGGATTTAATCTTGATATTCACTTTATCAAAAGGCTCTAATGGGTTGGTTATGAATCTTGCAAGCTGGGAATCAGTGAGATGTGTAGGCATCTTTGTTGAACTTATTATTTGAATCTTATTTGTTGGTTCTGAATCTTGCAAGCTGGGAATCAATGAGATATGTAGGCATCTTTGTTGTACTTATTATTTGGATCTTATTTGTTGGTTCTGAATCTTGCAAGCTGCGAATCAATGAGATGTGTAGGCATCTTTGTTGCACTTATTATTTGGATCTTATTTGTTGGTTCTGAATCTTGCAAGCTGGGAAACACGGCATGATGATGCAAAGGACAACAACCATAACAAACAGTTCAAACTTGGTAGTATTATCTTTGTGAAAGTGCGACAAATGTGCTGATCGTGTGCGTCCTGAGAATAATAATTCTAATTGTTGTGCATGTTGATACTGTGGCACTGATAGAACGAGCGAATGCATTGCTTGTTTTAAGTATAAATTTCTATTAAAGCTAATTAAATTTAAGTAAACTGACAACTAACTCCTGTTATTACAGTACCAATACAGACCCGCTCGTGAACCAACGTGTGGCCGGAGTAGGTTTCTTAATGGAGGCATTTGAATGTGCCGAGGGTGCATCTTCTGTCGGGCGTGCAGCGGACGATGGAGGGGTAGTAACTGTTGTCGCCTGTAAACACTCAGCTTAATGTTGAATCCAGTTCCCCAAGAGCTGAAGAACGAACTGTTGCCGCCGCCTACACACTCATTCACTCGAAGAGACTCCAATGGCGATCCGAGGGGTGAGCCTGCTGGATATGGACTTCAGCAAGGAGTTCCCCTTTGAGTTCGCGTTCAATCCTATGGCTGCACCAAGTTGAATGTGATGTACACCAACGATACGGACTCAGTGAAGCTCTGCCTCGCCTCAGTCCTATGGCTGCACCAGGTTCTGGAGCATTCACCTGTTTCATCGGCAGCGCCGACTGCACCTTCACTACGGTGGAGAGAAGGAAGAACGTGACGATTCGGCCATCTGGTGCAACAAGCTTGTCGACATCCAGAAGCAATACAAGGTCATCAGCAACGGGCAGGAGAAGGACTCCGTGGTTGACCTCGCTGAGACCATCATCGACCCCTGATACGCCAACATGAAAGAAGACGACCTGAACACGTGGGAGGTACCTCTGAATCTAGCCTACATAACCTACGCGGCCAAGGACGCATACACATGCTACGACATGTACAGGCAGATCTTGGACATGAGGGCGTGTCTGCTTCCCATAACCGACGAGTACACGGACAACCGCAGCGTCATGATCAAGCGTGCCAGGAAGGTCTAGATGTTGTACTTTATCTGTTTATAAGCACCTTTATCATCTGAGTGTTTCATGCATTAGCCTATGTGTCGTAATTATCTGTTTTGTCCGAAATATATTTCTTTTAAGAACCCATTAACCTGATTGCTTTTTTTAGTGGCTATTTGCTTATGTATGTAAACTAGTTCACTTGTCCGAAAAAAAACTAGTTCACTCGGCTGCCGTGCTTTGAATCTCCTTCCTCCCAACATATTCCCCTCCTTAGGTGGACCCAGCAGGTCTCTGAATTTTCTCTCACTTTCTTTTTCGATGTAAACTGAGTTTTCTCCCAGTACTTTCACCTAGAACCAACTCAACTGTCCCACGTCTAGCCTAAAAAATAATAATTCCCCACGTACTATTAACTCATCAAATTAAAATGATATTTTATTTCGCAAGTTGATATTCTTACAAAATAATAATAATAATTGTTTATATATAACTTGGCAAGTTAACTCCTAGTGATTGCGTACATAAGCTTGCAAAGATTTTACTGACGTGCAATCATGTGTTTATGTTTTTATAACATTTCTCCGTTTATCCCAACATGATATTTTCACCCAGCCCAGCAAGTCCCCGGATTTCGAGAAAAATGCAAATGGGATTTAAACGGGCTGCATAGATGCTACATCATTGTTTCACCCAGCCCACCAAATGGACTAAAAAAACAAATGGACTGGCTGACATGTGGGCTAGCAGGTCGATGCCTAAGAAGGCGTTGGATTTACATCCAATGGCCGGCATTCTTCTTCAATCTCTCGTCTTCTTCCCCCGGTGCTGCCGAAACCGCCTGCTCCAGCCTTTGGCGTCCAGCGGCGTTGTTTTGCGCTCCTCGGCGAAACGCTACCCTGCCGACGACCAGTCCATCCCTCCACTCCGCACCTCCTGTTATTCTCTGCCGAGTGTAGGCCCACCCCGCACCCGAACCAGTCAAGTTTCCCACTACTTTCCGTCTGCGACTCCACTGCCGCGTCTTCCCCATCTCTGGGTCATTCCAGTCTGGGGCCTCGCCATCGGCCACCGCCTCGGTGCGCTCGGCGCGGCGTGGTCAACATACGAGAGTCATCGGAAGAGGACTGTACGTGGAGAGCCTGACGGCTGGGACCCACGAGGTCCATGGTCGCACGCAAGGAAAGTTCCTCCTTATTACGCACTGTACGTGCACTGTACGTGGGAAGGGCTTCTGTATTTCTCGAAACAAACATTCCCCCCGCTGATAGGTCGGACCCACCAGCTATATCTTCGCACGCAAGGAAGTGCCTGCTTATTACGCACCAAAAAATGAATACCCCCTGCTAGCTGGGACCCACCATAGTGGGTGGCTGACTTGTGGGCCTACTAAGTTGATGAGGATGGAGGGCTTTGTCAACTTAGTCAATATGAACGATTCTAGCTCCAGTGACCGTACGATGTCCATCCAACGGCCATAGTGCTTTTTCAACCTCTAGTCTTCTTGCTCCAGCCGCCCAAAGCAGCGCCGGTCGTGTCGCGTGCTCCTGCCTCTCGTGGTCGGCTGTGATGTCGTGGAGGCCTCACCGCCCCCTACTACTCTCACCGCTGGCCCAGGGTATCCCTCTACTCACCCACACCCCCTGTTATTCTGCGGTGACGGCAGCCTCACGCCGCAGCCAAACCAGTGAGCCCTCGTATTCCTCTCCGCGTGGGCATCCACTGCCGCGTCTTCCCCAGCTCCGCGTCGTACCCTTCCTAGGCCTCGCTGTCGTCCACCGCCTTGGTGCTCTCGGTGCGGCGTGGTCAATGTGGTCAACGACCGACTTCCATCGGAAGAGTACTGTACGTGGAGAGGCTGACAGCTGGGTCCATGGCCACAACCTAGTTTTTTGTGATTTGCCAAGTAAGTCGCTTTGTCAGGCCTGTTGGGCTGCAAATCTTTCAAGACGAGGAGAGCTTCATTCGGCTGGCCGAGAAAATGGCCTATCAGTAATGAGAAATGGGTTGTACATTTTTAAACACATCAAACTGGCAATTAGTTTCAAATATCTTTTTTTCATGTCAAGATTTTAAATTACATTAATTTTTATGCATGGAGAATTTGTTGGATTTTATATTGATATACATTTATTTTTTAAATCAGTTTGAATGTGAGTCGAAATTTCGGGATTAAAAACAGTTCAGACCGCACCGAAATATGCAAAATTTCGTATAATTTTTTAACCATGGCCACAATATGGACTGTAATGCTAACAAAAAGAATATGGGCTCCAAAAAAACCTTAAGAATTAGCAAATGGGCTGTAAATTATTAGAAATAGTGGCAGATGGGTTGTATGCTGTTTTCCACAGATTTGAGGCTTTCCTAAATAAAGGTTGACGCACAAGCAGTGACTGTTGGATGTCCATCGAACGGCCGTCGTGCTTCTTCAATCTCTGCTCTTCATGCTCCAGCCGCTCAAACAAGCGCCGGTGGGACTGCCTGCTCCCTCCTCCCTGTGGCCGGCTGTGCTGCCGCGCAGGCCTCACCGCCCCACCGTACTCCCATCGCTGGCCTAGCCATCCCTCTACTCACGCACACCTGCTATTATTCTCCGGTGATGGCACATGAACCAGTAAACCCTCGTACAGTCGTACTCCCCTCCGCGTGGGAAACAACTGCCGAGTCTTCCCTGCCTCCGTGTCGTTCCCTTCCTAGGCCTCGCCGTCATCCACCGCTCTGGTGCTCTCGGCGCGGCCTGGTTAACGTGGTCAACGACCGACATGCATCTGAAGTGGACTATACGCGGAGAGGCCGACAGCTGGGTCCATGGCCGCACGCAAGGAAATGCCTCCTTATTATGCGCAAAATAATGATTCCTCCACCTGACATCAAGGACCCACCGAAAGGGCCTCTGTATTTCGTGGAAAAAACGTTACCGCCGCTGACAGCTCGGACCCACTAGCTATATCTTCGCACGCAAGGAAGTGCCTCCTTATTACGCACAAAAAAATGAATACTCCCCTTGTTAGCTGGGACCCAGTATAGTGGCAGGCTGACTTGTGGGCCTACTAAGTTGACGGGGGCGGAGGGCTTTGTCAACTTAGTCAATATGCACGATTCTAGCTCCAGTGACCGAACGATGTCCATCCAATGGCCGTAGTGCTTCTTCAACCTCTGGTCTTCTTGCTCCAGCCGCCCAAACCAGCGTCGGTCGTGCCTCGTGCTCCTGCCTCCCGTGGCCGGCTGCGATGCGGCGGAGGCCTCACCGCCCCCTACTACTCCCACCGCTGGCCAGGCCATCCCTCTACTCACCCACACCCTCTGTTATTCTGCGGCGACGGCAGCCTCACACCGCAGCGAACCAGTGAACCCTCGTACTCCTCTACGCGTGGGCATCCACTGCCATGTCTTCCCCGGCTCCGCGTCGTCCCCTTCCTAGGCCTCACCGTCGTCCACCGCCCTGGTGCTCTCGGCACGGCGTGGTCAACGTGGTCAAGGAACGGCTTCCAACGTACGTGGATTGTACGTGGAGAGGCTGACAGCTGGGTCCACGGCCGCAGCAAGGAAGTGCCTCCTTATTACGTGCAAAATAATTATTCCTCCACCTGACAGTGGGGACCCACCGGACGGGCCACCGTATTTCGCGAAAAACTTGTTTCCCCCTGACTACCGGGACCGACCAGCTACATCTTCGCATGCAAGGAAGTGCGTCCGGGCAAAAAAAAATGATTCGCCCCCCTGACTGCTGGGACCCACCAGCTACATCTTCACAGGCAAGGAAGTGCCTAACAGTCGGGACCCACCTGGTCGAAGCGTACGTAGCGTTGTCATTCTGGTCGCGAACGTGTACGTACATATATACTCGTGGATGTAGAGGCGCGCACGTGTCGTAGTAGAGGCGAGGCGCGCACGTAGCATGTACACGTACGTACAGCGGCCAGGGTGCAAGAAAGAAAATACGACCACGTATGTGTACATACGGGCGGGGTCTCGAACGCCTACTCGCGCATACGTATGGCGAGGGCTCGTGTTCATGGGGAGGCAACAGGATACGTCATGTTCATGGGGAGGCAATGAAATGCGTCGTGTTCATGGGGAGGCAACGGAATGCGTCGTGTTCATCGGGAGGCAACGGAATGCATGGGAGCCAACCGGCTGGGTCGAAACGGAATGTGTGGTCGTGTTCATCGGGAGGGGTTGGATGGAATAGGCGATGGAAATGAGGACTGGCGTACCGCACAACGGAGGAAACAGACCTCCTATGTTTGGAACAGGGTCTTATTGATCGGGAGGGATCTGGCGTACCGCAAAATGGAGGAAACAGACCTCCTATGGTCGAAATGGGGATCCTGTTGATCGGGAGGGGTGTGGCATACCGCAAAACGGATGAAATGGACTTGTGTTGGAGCACTACGGTCGAAACGGGGGTCCTGTTGATCGGGAGGGGTGTGGCGTACCGCAAAACAGACGAAACGGACTTGTGTTGGAGCGCTACGGTCGAAACGGGGGTCCTGTTCATCAGGAGGGGTGTGGCGTACCGCAAAATAGGACTCCACGGGATACTGTTCATCTCCACCGTCGACCTCCTCCAGCCTCCACGGGCTCCTGTTCATCCAACCTCCACCGCGCGCTACTCTACCGGCTACTGTTCAACCACCCCTCCACGGGCACCCCTCCACCATCTACTGTTCATCCAGCCCTCCATACCACGGGGTCCTATTCAACCACCCCTCCACGGGTACCCTCCACCGTCTACTGTTCATCCAGCCCTCCACACCATGGGGTCCTGTTCATCCAGAGGCAACGCCACCACTCACT
>NC_041387.1:545449868-545477252 GCF_002162155.2 Triticum dicoccoides | reverse complement strand
ACCGACTTTGGTTAGCAGCAGTAGCGAAGGAATCGCTCGATCGGGTTCAGTTAACAGCCATCGATCGATCGCTCGGGTTTAGTAACGTGTAGCCTACAGTGCAATCGCTCGGGTTCAGTTAGAGCCCAACGCCTAGCTCGGGTTCAGTTAGAGCCAACGCCTAGCACACACGCGCATACGTGTACGAGAGAAACGCGCATCGCTCGGCCCCGACCTCCCACCGTAACCGGGAACTCCCCAAAATTTTCCTCGCCCTCGCTTCTACCACGGTTTTTTCCGTCATGGACGGACCAAAGAATGTCATGCAGCTGCTTCTCCAGCCCGCCCAGGATGAAAAGCCCATTTTCTGTCATGATTTTTTGTCATAGAAGTAGGATCCCACCACATCTATGATGATACCGGGTTTTGTCACAATTATCGTCATAGAAGTGCCGTATGTATGACAGAAAAAAATTCATTCGGCCCAAAATAGCAGGGATGTGTCTTTTTTTGTAGTGAGGGGAGAAGTCCCTTTCAAATATTTGGGACTCCCTGTGACTAATGTAAGACTAGGAAACAAGTTTTGGAAAGGAGTCACTGAGAAAATAGAGAAAAGATGTGCATGCTGGCAGGGGAGGCTGCTGAATATGGCAGGGAGGGTCACTCTGGTACAAGCATGTTTGACAAACATGCCAATGTACATGATGTCCCTTTATCCCCTGCCAGTTGGTATAAGAAAGAAAGCAGATTTTTTTAGAGCCAGACTTGTTTGGCAGGAGGATGAAGATAAAAAAGTACCATTTAGTAAACTGGAAAACTTTTTGCCTACCAAAAGAGTTGGGGGGCTGGGAATTTTAAACCTAGAAATTATGAATAAAGCTCTATTGGCTAAATGGCTGTGGAAATTAGAAACAGAAGATGGGGTGTGGATCAGAATTCTTCTCAATAAATATGTGAAAGGGAGATGTATTTCTGGGATAAAAAAAGAAGGCTGGGGATTCTCAGTTCTGGGGGAGCCTCATGCAAATTAAAGACATATATTATAAAATTGTGAAAAAGAAATTGGGAGATGGTAAAAACACCCGTTTTGGGGAAGATTGGTGGGTGGGATCCAAACCTCTAAAGGAAGCTTATCCTAGTTTATATTTTATCAGTCTTGACCACAACATATCAGTGGCTGAAGCCATTGAAATGGGGTGGTCTTGGTTCAAATTCAAAAGGGATTTAGCTGGTGATAAACATATCTTGTGGGATAGTTTGAAAGAGAGATGTGAGAGGGTTAGGATGCATGAAGGCAAAGATCAACCTCAATGGATGCTAACTGCTAACAGGCAATTCTCTGTCAGATCACTTTACCAATCCTTGGTCAAAATTGATGTGGGATTCCCACATAAATATCTTTGGAAAGTAAAAATTCCAGCAAAAATCAAAATGTTTTAATGGTTAATTGCCAGGAAAAGTATACTTACTAAAGATAACCTAATCAGAAGGGGATGGAAAGGAAGACAAGGGTGTGTCTTCTGTGGTCAGAATGAAACCATTGATCACTTGTTTTTTAACTGTTTAGCTGCTAAACTTTTGTGGATCTTGATTAAATGCTCCTTTAATTTGAAAACCTCTCCTAAAGGAGTGGATGACTGCCTGGGAGCTTGTGTTAAAAGCTTTTTTGATAGAAAGAAAAACTAGTATTAGTTGGGATATCGGCTATCATGTGGGCGATTTGGAAATGCAGGAATGATATTACATTTCGAGATAGAAAGATAAATGATCCTATGTCTCTGATCAAGCTAACTTGCAACTGGCTTGTGGATTGGGCTGTTTTGCAGGAAAAAAAGCCCTAATCAAAACCTGTTGATGCTGGGGGCAAGACTAATCGAGCGAGTAGCAAATGACGTCTACAGGGTGTCACAGGGATGGAGAGCAGGGGTGCTGCGGCTGACATAGGTCGTCTTCGTCTACCTTTAGTTTATTTTTGTTTCTGCTGAGGCTGCGACCTCTTGAGCTGCTGGGCGCTTGGGGCCCTGGTTGTTTAGAACTGAAGTTTATTATCTGGTCGTTCTGCGAACTACCTTGCTGTAGGGGTAGCATGCAGTCCAGTCTCGTTTTTTCTTTGTTTCTTAGTGTTGGTGGGCTATCTGAACTTGTTACTTTGCGCCTGGTTTCGTTAATGAAATCGGAGGGGGGTTCCCCCCTCTTTTGCTCAAAAAAGTCATGGGAACAGAAGATGACTTGGGGCTCCAGGATCCAATAGTATACATACATGATCGATGCGACAAAGCTGGCGGAGAACATCGAGGTGGTACCAATGTAGGATTTGTATGGATTGTAAGGGACTTTCACGTGCCCGCCTCCGACCTTTGTCAGCCACAACTAAAAGAAGCAGCATACATGGTTATGTTGTTTTCTCGAACGTTCACTTGAACAATCAAAGGAGAATGTAGGACCTGCCAACAATGTAACTGGACGAGAAAAGAACTTTCTACTGTCACCCGCCCACAAATTGTAAATCAGGGCAATCAAAATGGGAGACATAAACTATTGACATAATATATTGGACCTTTTAGAAGCTCTGTGGTAACAAAGGTGAAAAGATGGAGATGTAGTCAGTTCATTGTTAGACTCGTCATTAACAATAACAGAGATGGGTAAAAAGAGAGGCTGCCTATAGTCCCCATGTCTTTTTCTGATTTACTTTCTAAAAATGGAGAGCAGAAAGAAAAGCAGATTGTTAGATACTAATCAACCTTTCATTCTTAATTTGCATGGGATCTCCATTGCCTAGGTAACTAAACCAAGTTATTATTCAAAACTTCTCTACCAAGCTAAATCATTTTGGTAGCTTAATTTTGCTTTATAATTACACGATTGGTCAGCAAAGAGATGATTTTTAGTTAGCTTGTACTATATCCTACAGAATTCCTCCATGCAAATCGAATCAATCATCAATCAAAAAAAAGAAACAAGAAAATGGGATGGCCAGCAAAGCTTACTTGGTCCAAGAGGCCGCGGTTGCTGACCTGCTCCCAAAAGTTAAGCACCGCCAAGGAGTGTGTACAATGAGCACGATAGCATCGGCATCCCTGAGAAGCGGGCTCTCCAACCACATGGACACTCCAATGCCAGTTACATCAAAGAGACCAACCAAGTCAATGACCCTGCGGTATTGACCTCGAGGACGTGATCCTCTTTTTTGTGAACTTTTATCAAGCATTTGGCAGCAAGGAAGATGGCAAGCTTGGCATCCAGGAGGAAGAGTCACGACGGATGTTGAAGAAGCAGTGTATGGCACTGTCGGCCGAGGTTGAAGATGCAGTCAAAGGCGCAACGTCGATACACTTGCCAGCACCCACCTGCGCCACCAACTCTGCAGGTAGGATCAGCTTGTGGAGAGTGACAAGCGTCGGGCCGCAGGCATCAAAAACTCCTGGTCCTCCCCGCTGCCACAGAGTGGTCCTTCATGGCCAAAGGTGGACTCGGGCAGACGGGGTTGATCATGGTGAGGGTGGGCTCGGAGTGTAGTACCGGAGAACAACATATCCCATCGTAATGTTGTTTATGAAGTGAGTGAAAAAACAAAATTGAACATCAAGTCCATTACTTTAGATCTTAATACAAACAAAAGGTGCAATCTAACAGTACAAAACTTCAACGGGAGTAACGGGATACTGAAAGGCATGTTTACATTAACCTTCTTACCTACATATGAATGAACATATATCATAGAAATGAAAGAATTAGTTCCTTGTCAACATTAAGAATATCTTCTGCTCAAATTTGTGACTCCATCTGCATTAGATATCGGAACCCGAGCTTGCTTGATATACTAGATAGCCATCGTGCATTTGTGCAATTTCCTTTTAAGTGTATGATGGAGCAATCACTTTGTGAAAAAATTTAAGCATAATGTCATAGTAATGGAAATAAGCATCTGGATAATGTTGGGCAAATAAATGCATGCCAAAATAATCGATACATCAGTTTACATAGAGTTATGCCATCATGAAGACCTCCAAATAAATTTCCTACAGTGAAACGATCGCCTCAGACCTACTGTCTATCCCGAGTGCTAATGTCTCTGATGCTCCATATACATCCCCTGATGCAAGATATGGGCGTCCTTCCCAAACCCCAATGCCCTGATCATGAAGCCTACTTCTTCAATTGTTAAGAGGGTATTTGCAATGCTGGCGTTCTGTATCAGTGTAGATTTCCTGCTACTAGTTTAGCAGTAATGGTGTAACTGTAAAAACCTGGGAAGACCATACTTCTAACGCTCACGAATGAGTATTGATCTCATACAACAGTGTTTTCTAGCTCTTATGTATTTCACCTAGTTCAATTAACTCGATTCGCCACCCCCAAAGTAGCATCCCGAGAAGGTGAGCATGTCAGGCTCAAATATGTCATGGCTTATGAGTGTGTAGAAAATTCACTTGTACTACATAGTAACCACAAAATTTCATTTGAAATAATTAATACCTTAGGTGAAGAGAAATGAAACATCCACTGTTGGATCTCATTCTTTGGACAAGCAATTGACCCATTTTGAGAATTGGATCAGTTGTCTATAGTCCATGATAATTGACTCTCCACCTCAGATTTTAAAGATTAGTCTCCAACCTGTTCGAAACCTAATAGACAAATTTTGTTAGTTCTACAACCTGCATGGGTGGAAATGCACGAAACATGTCAGAATTGAGCATTTTCAACATAAAGCACTGAAAATAAGAAATCTATTAGTTTGACAATCTGTAATGATTGCAGGTTTCTTTAAAAGGGCAGGTAGTAGTTGGTTCTTGAAGAATTTTAGGATACACTTCCTAGGCACAATTCTATCAAGTACTTGTCATATGATCTTTGGGATGAGGATATGAATAAGTTAACATCCAATATCTCTGCAAAATCACTGTTATACAGAACATTGAATTAGCTAAAACGAGGAAGATCTCAAGAACTCACAAAGATTATACAGTTGGAAAATATGGCCAGATAACCAATCATCTGGAGATGTCTCGTAATTAGTAAAACCAGGCACAAGCATAGTTGCAAAAGTCCAAATAGATCCTGTTGGGAACGCAGTAATTTCAATGAAAAATCCTACGATCACGCAAGATCTATCTAGGTGATGCATAGCAATGAGAGGGGAGAGTGTTGTCTACGTACCCTCGTAGACCGAAAGCGGAAGCGTTATAACAACGCGGTTGATGTAGTCGTACGTTTTCATGACCCGACCGATCCTAGCACCGAATGTACGTCACCTCCGCGATCTGCACACGTTCAGCTCGGTGACGTCCCACAAACTCAAGATCCATCTGAGGTCGAGGGAGAGTTTCGTCAGCACGACGGTGTGATAACAGTGATGATGAAGTTACTGACGCAGGGCTTCGCCTAAGCACTACAACGATATGACGGAGGTGGAAATCTATGGAGGGGGCACCGCACACGGCTAAACAATCAACTTGTGTGTCTATGGGGTTCCCCCTCCCCCGTATATAAAGGAGTGGAGGAGGGGGAGGGCCAGCCTCCTATGGCGCGCCCAAGGGGGGAGTCCTACTCCCAGTACGAGTAGGTTTTCCCCCTTCCCTAGTTGGAGTAGGAGAAGAAGGAAGGAAGAGGGAGAGGGAGAGAAGGAAAGGGGGGCTGGCCCCCCTCCCAATTCGGATTGGGCTTGGGGGGGCGCCCCCACCTTGGCCGCCTCCTCCCCTCTTCCACCATGGCTCATTAAGGCCCATTAACTCCTCGAGGGGTTCCGGTAACCTCCCGGTACTCCGGAAAATGCCCGAACTCATCCGGAACCATTCTGATGTCCAAACATAGCCTTCCAATATATCGATCTTTATGTCTCGACCATTACGATACTCCTCGTCATGTCCGTGATCACATTCAGGACTCCGAACTACCTTTGGTACATCAAAACACATAAACTCATAATACCGATTGTCATCGAGCGTTAAGCGTGCGGACCCTACGGGTTTGAGAACTATGTAGACATGACCGAGACACATCTCCGATCAATAACCAATAGCGGAACCTGGATGCTCATATTGGTCCTACATATTCTAAGAAAATCTTTATCGGTCAAACCGCATAACAACATACGTTGTTCCTTTTGTCATCGATATGTTACTTGCCCGAGATTCAATCATCGGAATCATCATACCTAGTTCAATCTTGTTATTGGCAAGTCTCTTTACTCGTTATGTAATGCATCATCCCGCAACTAACTCATTAGTCACATTGCTTGCAAGGCTTATAGTGATGAGCATTACCGAGAGGGCCCAGAGATACCTCTCCGATACACGGAGTGACAAATCCTAATCTTGATCTATGCCAACCCAACAAACACCTTCGGAGACACCTGTAGAGCATCGTTATAATCACCCAGTTATGTTGTGATGTTTGATAGCACACAAGGTGTTCCTCCGGTATTCGGGAGTTGCATAATCTCATAGTTAGAGGAACATGTATAGGTCATGAAGAAAGTAGTAGCAATGAAACTGTAACGGTCATAATGCTAAGCTAACGAATGGGTCTTGTCCATCACATCATTCTCCTAATGATGTGATCCCGTTCATCAAATGACAACACATGCCTATGGTCAGGAAACATAACCATCTTTGATAAACGAACTAGTCAAGTAGAGACATACTAGGGACACTTTGTTTTGTCTATGCATTCACACATGTACTGAGTTTCCGGTTAATACAATTCTAGGATGAATAATAAACATTTATCATGATATAAGGAAATAAATAATAACTTTATTATTGCCTCTAGGGCATATTTCCTTCAGTCTCCCACTTGCACTAGAGTCAATAATCTAGTTCACATCCCCATGTGATTAACACCCATAGTTCACATCACCATGTGATTAACACCCATAGTTCACATCGCTATGTGACCAACACCAAAGGGTTTACTAGAGTCAGTAATCTAGTTCACATCGTTATGTGATTAACACCCAAAGAGTACTAAGGTGTGATCATGTTTTGCTTGTGAGAGAGGTTTAGTCAATGGGTCTGCCACATTCAGATCTATATGTATTTTGCAATTTTCTATGTCTACAATGCTCTGGACGGAGCTATCCTAACTAAATGCTCCCACTTTCAATATGTATCCAGATCGAGACTCAGAGTCATCCAGATTGGTGTCAAAGCTTGCATCAACGTAACTCTTTAATTACGACGAACTCTTTATCACCTCATAACCGAGAAATATTTCCTTAGTCCTCTAAGGATAATTGATACGTCCATTTTGCATCATGCTTTTATATTGATATTTATTGCATTATGGGCTGTTATTACATGTTATGTCACAATACTTATGCCTATTCTCTCTTATTTTACAAGGTTTACATGATGAGGGAGAATGCCGGCAGCTGGGATTCTGGGCTAGAAAAGGAGCAAATATTAGAGACCTACTCTGCACAGCTCCAAAAGTCCTGAAACTCCACGAAAGTAATTTTTGGGATTAATAATAAATATTGAGCGGAAGAAGTACCAAAGGGGGCCCACACCCTGGCCATGAGGGTGGGGGCGTGCCCTACCCCCTGGGCGCGTCCCCTGCCTCGTGGGCCACCTGGCAGCCCTCCGGTACCCATCTTCTACTATATGAGGTCTTTTACCCTGGAAAAAATCATAAGCAAGCTTACGGGATGAAACTCTGCCGCCATGAGGCGGAACCTTGGCGGAACCAATCTAGAGCTCCGGTGGAGCTATTCTGCCAGGGAAACTTCCCTCCGGGAGGGGGAAATCATCACCATCGTCATCACCAATGATCCTCTCATTGGGAGGGGGTCAATCTCCATCAACATCTTCACCAACACCATCTCCTCTCAAACCCTAGTTCATCTCTTGTATCCAATCTTTGTACCAAAACCTCAGATTGGTACCTGTGGTTTGCTAGTAGTGTTGATTACTCCTTGTAGTTGATGCTAGTTGGTTTATTTGGTGGAAGATCATATGTTCAGATTCTTAATGCATATTAATACCCCTCTGATTATGAACATGAATATGCTTTGTGAGTAGTTACGTTTGTTCCTGAGGACATGGGTGAAGTCTTGCTATTAGTAGTCATGTGAATTTAGTATTCGTTCGATATTTTGATGAGATGTATGTTATCTCTCCTCTAGTGGTGTTATGTGAACGTCGACTACATGACACTTCACCATTATTTGGGCCTAGAGGAAGGCATTGGGAAGTAATAAGTAGATGATGGGTTGCTAGAGTGACAGAAGCTTAAACCCTAGTTTATGCGTTGCTTCGTAAGGGGCTGATTTGGATCCACTTGTTTCATGCTATGGTTAGGTTTACCTTAATACTTCTTTTGTAGTTGCGGATGCTTGCAATAGGGGTTAATCATAAGTGGGATGCTTGTCCAAGAAAGGGCAGTACCTAGGCACCGGTCCACCCACATATCAAATTATCAAAGTAACAAACGCGAATCATATGAGCGTGATGAAAACTAGCTTGACGATAATTCCCATGTGTCCTCGGGAGCGCTTTTCTTTATATAAGAACTTGTCCATGCTTGTCCTTTGCTACAAAAATGATTGGGCCACTTTGCTGCACCTTATTTACTTTCATTGCTTGTTACCCGTTACAAATTATCTTATCACAAAACTATATGTTACCTACAATTTCAGTGCTTGCAGAGAATACCTTACTGAAAACCACTTGTCATTTCCTTCTGCTCCTCGTTGGGTTCGACACTCTTACTTATGTAAAGGGCTATGATAGATCCCCTACACTTGTGGGTCATCAAGACTCTTTTCTAGCGTCGTTGCCAGGGAGTGAAGCGCCTTTGGTAAGTGGAACTTGGTAAGGAAACATTTATATAGTGTGCTGAAATTTATTGTCACTTGTTACTATGGAACATAATCCTTTGAGGGGCTTGTTCGGGGTATCTTCACCCTGACCAGTAGAGCAAAGAGTTTCTCCTCAACCTACTGAACCTACCGAAAATGTTTACTTTGAAATTCCTTCAGGTATGGTAGAGAAACTGCTAGCTAATCCCTTTATAGGAGATGGAACATTGCACCCCCATTTACACCTAATCTATGTGGATGAAGTTTGTGGATTATTTAAGCTTGCAGGTATGCCCGATGATGTTATTAAGAAGAAGGTCTTCCCTTTATCTTTGAAGGGAGATGCGTTGACATGGTTTAGGCTATGTGATGATATGGGATCATGGGACTACAAACGATTGAAATTGGAATTTCACCCAGAAGTTTTATCCTATGCATCTTGTTCATCGTGATCGTAATTATGTATATAATTTTTGGCCTCGCGAAGGAGAAAGCATCGCTCAATCTTGGGGGAGGCTTAAGTCAATGTTGTATTCATGCCCCAATCATGAGCTCTCAAGAGAAATGATTATTCAAAAAAATTATGCTCGAGTTTCTCTCAACAATCACTCCATGCTCGATACTTCTTGTGTTGGGTCTTTTATGATGAAGACTATTGAATTCAAATGGGATTTATTGGAAAGAATTAAATGCAACTCTGAAGATTGGGATATCAACGAAGGTAAGGAGTCAAGTATGACACCTAAGTTTGATTGTGTTAAGTCTTTTATGGATACCGATGTTTTCCGTGAATTTAGCACTAAATATGGACTTGACTCTGAGATGGTAGCTTCTTTCTGTGAAGCATTTGCTACTCATGTTGACCTCCCTAAGGAGAAGTGGTTTAAATATAATCCTCCCACCGAAGTAAAAGTAGTAGCACCTATTAAAGTTGAAGAAAAGACTATCACCTATAATGATCCTATTGTTCCTGCTACTTATATTGAGAAACCAGCTTTCCCTGTTAGGATAAAGGATCATGCTAAAGCTTCAATTGTAGTCTGTAAGAGTAATACTAGAACATATACACCACCTGAGAAAATTAAAGTTGAACCTAGTATTGCTATGGTTAAAGATCTCTTGGCCGATAATATTGAAGGGCATGTTATTTACTTCTGCGATGAAGCTGCTAGAATTGCTAGACCCGATGCTAAGAAACATAGACCTGTTGTAGGCATGCCTGTTATTTCTGTTAAAATAGGAGATCATTGTTACCATTGCTAGTGCTAGTGCAATACCTCATTCCTTATACCAAGAAATTATGCATGATATTGCACCTGCTGAGATAGAAGAGATTGATGTTACAATTAAGCTTGCCAATAGAGATACTATTTCACCAATTGGGATTGTTAGAGATGTTGAAGTCTTGTGTGGGAAAGTTAAATATCCTGCCGATTTTCTTTTTCTTGGTTCCCCACAAGATGACTTTTGTCCCATTATATTTGGTAGACCCTTCTTGAATGCTATTAATGCTAAGATAGATTGCGAAAAGGATGTTGTTCTATTGGTTTGGGAGATATGTCTCATGAGTTTAACTTTGCTAAATTTCGTAGACAACCCCATGATAAAGAATTGCCTAGTAAGGATGAAATTATTGGTCTTACTTTTATTTCCGTTCCTCCTAATGATTCGTTAGAACAATATTTGCTAGACCATGAAAATGATATGTTTATGAATGAAAGAAGGGAAATAGATGAAGTATTCTTTAAACAGGGACCTATTTTGAAACACAACTTGCCTGTTGAAATCCTAGGGGATCCTCCACCACCCAAGGGTGATCCCGTGTTTGAGCTTAAACCATTACCTGATACTCTTAAATATGCTTATCTTGATGAAAAGAAGATATATCCTGTTATTATTAGTGCTAACCTTTCAGAGCAGGAAGAGGAAAGATTATTGAAAACTCTGAAGAAGCACTGTGCTGCTATTGGATATACTCTTGATGATCTTAAGGGCATTAGTCCCACTCTATGCCAACACAAAATAAAATTGGAGGAAGACGCCAAACCAGTCATTGATCAACAACGATGGTTAAATCCTAAGATGAAATAAGTGGTAAGAAAGGAAATACTAAAGCTCCTTGAGGCAGGTATAATTTATCTAGTTGTTGATAGTCAGTGGGTAAGTCCTCTCCATTATGTCCCTAAGAAGGGAGGTATTACTGTCATCCCTAATGATAAAGATGAATTGATCCCGCAAAGAATTATTACAGGTTATAGGATGGTAATTGATTTCCACAAATTAAATAAAGCTACTAAAAAGAGCATTACCCTTTACCTTTTATTGATCAAATGCTAGAAAAATTATCCAAGCATACACATTTTTGCTTTCTAGATGGTTACTCTGGTTTCTCTCAAATACCTGTGTCAGCAGAGGATCAAGAAAAGACCACTTTTACTTGCCCTTTCGGTACTTTTGCTTATAGACGTATGCCTTTTGGTTTATGTAATGCACTTGTTGCCTTTCAAAGATGAATGATGGCTATATTCTCTGACTTTTGTGAAATGATTTGTGAGGTATTCATGGATGATTTCTCCATTTATGGATCCTCTTTTGACGATTGCTTGAGCAACCTTGAACGAGTTTTGTAGAGATGCGAAGATACTAGTCTTGTCTTGAATTAGGAGAAGTGCCACTTTATGGTTAATGAAGGCATTGTCTTGGGGCATAAAATTTCTGAAAGAGGTATTGAAGTTGATAAAGCTAAAGTTGGTGCAATTGAAAAGATGTCGTGTCCCAAGGACATCAAAGGTATAAGAAGTTTCCTTGGTCATGCCGGTTTTTATAGGAGTTTCATTAAGGACTTCTCTAAAATTTCTAGGCCTCTCACTAATCTATTACAAAAAGATATTCCTTTTGTCTTCGATGATGATTGTGTAGAAGCATTTGAAATACTTAAGAAAGCTTTGGTTTCTGCACCTATTGTTCAGCCACCTGATTGGAATTTACCCTTTGAAATTATGTGTGATGCTAGTGATTATGCTGTAGGTGTTGTTCTAGGACAAAGAGTTGATAAGAAACTAAATGTTATTCAATATGCTAGTAAAACTCTAGACAATGCCCACAGAAATTATGCTACTACTGAAAAAGAATTCTTAGCAGTTGTATTTGCTTGTGATAAGTTTAGACCTTATATTGTTGATTCTAAAGTAACTGTTCACACTGATCATGCTGCTATTAAATACCTTATGGAAAAGAAAGATGCTAAACCTAGACTTATTAGATGGGTTCTCTTTCTACAAGAATTTGATTTGCATATTATTGAGAGAAAGGGAGCTGAGAACCCTGTTGCAGACAACTTGTCTAGGTTAGAGAATGTTCTTGATGACCCACTACCTATTAATGATAGCTTTCCTGATGAACAATTAGCGGTCATAAATGCTTCTCATACTGCTCCATGGTATGCTTATTATGCTAATTACATTGTTGCTAATTTGTACCACCTAGTTTCACATACCAGCAAAAAGAAGTTTTTCTATGATTTAAGACATTACTTCTGGGATGACCCACACCTTTATAAAGAAGGAGTAGATGGTGTTATTAGACGTTGTGTACCTGAGAATGAACAGGAACAGATCCTACGCAAGTGTCACTCTGAGGCATATGGAGGACACCACGCTGGAGATAGAACTGCACATAAGGTATTGCAATCCGGTTTTTATTGGCCTACTCTCTTCAAATATGCACGTAAGTTTGTCTTGTCTTGTGATGAATGTCAAAGAATTGGTAATATTAGTAGACGTCAAGAAATGCCTATGAATTATTCTCTTGTTATTGAACCATTTGATGTTTGGGGCTTTGATTATATGGGACCATTTCCTTCCTCTAATGGGTATACACATATTTTAGTTGCTGTTGATTACGTTACTAAGTGGGTAGAAGATATTCCAACTAGTAGTGTTGATCATAACACCTCTATTAAGATGATTAAAGAAGTTATTTTTCCGAGGTTTGGAGTCCCTAGATATTTAATGACTGATGGTGGTTCACATTTTATTCATGGTGCTTTTCGTAAAATGCTTGCTAAGTATGATGTTATCATAGAATTGCATCTCCATATCACCCACAGTCTAGTGATCAAGTAGAACTGAGTAACAGAGAGCTTAAATTAATTTTGCAAAAGACTGTTAATAGATCTAGAAATAATTGGTCCAAGAAACTTGATGATGCATTATGGGCTTATAGAACTGCATATAAAAATCCGATGGGTATGTCTCCATATAAAATGGTTTATGGAAAAGCATGTCACTTACCTCTCGAGCTTGAACATAAGGCATATTGGGCCATTAAAGAGCTCAATTATGATTTCAAACTTGCCGGTGAGAAGAGGTTATTTGACATAAGCTCACTTGATGAATGGAGAACCCAAGCCTATGAGAATGCCAAACTGTTTAAAGAAAAAGTTAAAAGATGGCATGACAAAAGGATACAAAAGCGTGAGTTTAATGTAGGTGATTATGTTTTGCTTTTCAACTCTCGTTTAAGATTTGTTATAGGAAAACTTCTCTCTAAATGGGGAGGCCCTTACATTATCGAGGAAGTCTATCGTTCCGGTGCCATAAAAATCAACAACTTCGAAGGCACAAATCCAAAGGTGGTGAACGGTCAAAGAATCAAACATTATATCTCAGGTAATCCTATAAATGTTTAAACTAATGTTATTGAAACCGTAACCCCGGAGGAATACATAAGAGACACTTTCTAGAATGTTTCAAACTCCGAAAACAAATAGGTATGTGGTACGGTAAGTAAACAGACTCCAAAATAGTTCTAATAGCAATTTTTCTCCGTTTTGGAATATTTAAGAAAATAGGAAAATAAGAAGTAGTCCAGGAAGGACACGAGGCGTCCACGAGGGTGGAGGGCATGCCCTACCCCCTGTGCGCGCCCCCTGCCTCGTGGGCACCTCGTGTGCTCTCCGGACTCCGTTTTCTCGCACAATACTTCTTTTGGTTGGCAAAAATTCATTATATAATCTCCCGAAGGTTTTGACCACCTTATCACGCAAATATCCTTTGTCTTTGTTTCGAGCTGTTTTTCTGAAAGATCTAGATCACCATGATGTCTTCAAGCGCCCCCAAGGACAAGTTTTTCAAGAAGGTCATCAACCCCCTACCTCACGGAGGTGCTGCATCACCCTCAACCATTGAGATGCGTGAGGGGGTGCTGCACATCCGCGATGTTGAGGGACCAAGGAGGATCGGAAGCGTGGAGACAAGGCTCGAAGCAATGAACCAACAAGTTTTCAAGTGCCAAGGGATGGTGGAACACGGACTTAACGCTAACCAGATGATGATCGCGGAGTTCACCAACAACCACAAGCTAGACGCCAAGAACATCGGGGAGGCTATCTTCAAGCTTCATGAGAAAATCGAGCACCTCCAAGCCCAGATCTATGACCTGCAAAACCAAAACTGTGAGTATGAATATAGATTCAAGAGGATGAGCTTGGCTGCAGATTTGGGGATCCCGGGGACTCGATCATCCTTCTATGATGGTGAGCCTATGCCCTGGAAGATGGACGATAAGCCTACATCATCAACAACTCCACCTTCTTCACCAGCAAAAGAGACATAATCACACGGGTATGGGCACTCCCCTTGGCAACTGTCAAGCTTGGGGGAGGTGCCCTGGTATCGTATCACCATCACACTCCTATATTTACTGTTTTACTTAGTTCGATCCTTTTTGGTAATATCTTGATCTAGTAGAATAAAGTCTTGGTATGAATTAGTTTTGAGTTTTGCTTTATGATCCCTCTATGTAATCGAGTCCGTGAGCTATATATAATAAAGATTAGTGTTGAGTCAAGGGCTTTACTATCTTGCTATGATCTTGAAAGAAAGAATAAAAAGAAGTTAAGAGATCATATTGATCTTATGGAGAGTAATGACTTCACATATAAAGAGTATGATACATAAAAGTTGTTGAGAGTTGACAAACATAGTTTTGGTCATCGTTGCAATTAATAGGAAGTAATAAAGAAAGAGAGGTTCTCACATATAAATATACTATCTTGGACATCTTTTACGATTGTGGGCACTCATTAAGTATGACATGCTAAAGAGTTGATGTTGGACAAGGAAGACAACGTAATGGGTTATGTTTTCTCATATCTAAATTAAATTATATTGTCATGGATCATCCAACATGTTGAGCTTGCCTTTCCCCCTCATGCTAGCCAAATTCCTTGCACTAAGTAGAGATACTACTTGTGCTTCCAAATATCCTTAAACCCAGTTTTGCCATGAGAGTCCACCATATCTACCTATGGATTGAGTAAGATCCTTCAAGTAAGTTGTCATGTTGCAAGCAATAAAAATTGCTCTCTAAATATGTATGACTTATTAGTGTGGAGAAAATAAGCTTTATACAATCTTGTGATATGGAAGTAATAAAAGTGACAGACTGCATAATAAAGGTCCGTATCACAAGTGGCAATATAAAGTGATGTTCTTTTGCATTAAGATTTCGTGCATCCAACCATAAAAGCACATGACAACCTCTGCTTCATTCTGCAAAGGGCCTATCTTTTACATTATGCAAGAGTCAAGGTGATCTTCACCTTTCCCTTTTACATTTTATCCTTTGGCAAGCACCTCGTGTTGGAAAGATCATGATATATATATCCAATTGGATGTAAGTTAGCATGAACTATTATTGTTGACATTACCCTTGAGGTAAAAGGTTGGGGGGCAACAATATAAGCCCCTATCTTTCTCTGTGTCCGATTAAAACTCCATAACCATAAGTATTACGTGAGTGTTAGCAATTGTGAAAGACTAAATGATATTTGAGTATGTGGATTTGCTGAAAAGCTCTTGTATTGACTCTTTCTGATGTTATGATAAATTGCAATTGCTTCAATGACCGAGATTATAGTTTGTTAGCTTTCAATGAAATTTCTGGTTCATACTTGACATTGTGAATAGATTGTTACTTTATCATAAGAAATCATATGACAATATCTATAAATGTTGTTGTTATAAGAATGATTATGATGCCCTCATGTCCGTATTTTATTTTATCGACACCTCTATCTCTAAACATGTGGACATATTTTTCGATATCGGCTTCTGCTTGAGGACAAGCGAGGTCTAAGCTTGGGGGAGTTGATACGTCCATTTTGCATCATGCTTTTATATTGATATTTATTGCATTATGGGCTGTTATTACACGTTATGTCACAATACTTATGCCTATTCTCTCTTATTTTACAAGGTTTACATGAAGAGGGAGAATGCCGACAGCTGGGATTCTGGGCTGGAAAAGGAGAAAATATTGGAGACCTATTCTGCACAACTCCAAAAGTCATGAAACTCCACGAAAGTCATTTTTGGGATTAATAATAAACATTGAGCGGAAGAAGTACCTGAGGGGGCCCACACCCTCGCCACGAGGATGGGGGGCGCGCACTACCCCCCTGGGCGCGCCCCCTGCCTCGTGGGCCACCTGGTAGCCCTCCGGTGCCCATCTTCTACTATATGAGGTATTTTACCCTGGAAAAAATCATAAGCAAGCTTACGGGATGAAACTCCACCGCCACGAGGCGGAACCATGGTGGAACCAATCTAGGGCTCCGGCGGAGCTATTCTGCCAGGGAAACTTCCCTCCGGGAGGGGGAAATTATCACCATCGTCATCACCAACGGTCCTCTCATCGGGAGGGGGTCAATCTCCATCAACATCTTCACCAGCACCATCTCCTCTCAAACCCTAGTTCATCTCTTGTATCCAATCTTTGTACCAAAACCTCAGATTGGTACCTGTGGGTTGCTAGTAGTGTTGATTACTCCTTGTAGTTGATGCTAGTTGGTTTATTTGGTGGAAGATCATATGTTCAGATTCTTAATGCATATTAATACCCCTCTGATTATGAACATGAATATGCTTTGTGATTATTTACATTTGTTCCTGAGGACATGGGTGAAGTCTTGCTATTAGTAGTCATGTGAATTTGGTATTCATTCGATATTTTGATGAGATGTATGTAGTCTCTCCTCTAGTGGTGTTATGTGAACGTCGACTACATGCCACTTCACCATTATTTGGGCCTAGAGGAAGGCATTGGGAAGTAATAAGTAGATGATGGGTTGCTAGAGTGACAGAAGCTTAAACCCTAGTTTATGCGTTGCTTCGTAAGGGGCTGATTTGGATCCACTTGTTTCATGCTATGGTTAGGTTTACCTTAATACTTCTTTTGTAGTTGCGGATGCTTGCAATAGGGGTTAATCATAAGTGGGATGCTTGTCCAAGAAAGGGCAGTACCCAGACACCGGTCCACCCACATATCAAATTATGAAAGTAATAAACGCGAATCATATGAGCGTGATGAAAACTAGCTTGACGATAATTCCCATGTGTCCTCGGGAGCGCTTTTATTTATATAAGAACTTGTCTAGGCTTGTCCTTTGCTACAAAAAGGATTGGGCCACCTTGCTGCACCTTATTTACTTTCATTGCTTGTTACCCGTTACAAATTATCTTATCACAAAACTATCTGTTACCTACAATTTCAGTTCTTGCAGAGAATACCTTAATGAAAACCGCTTGTCATTTCCTTCTACTCCTCATTGGGTTCGACACTCTTACTTATCGAAAGGACTACGATAGATCCCCTACACTTGTGGGTCATCAATAATTTTTGACCAATGTCCAGTGATCTACTCCTAGATCACTATTGTACTCCCTTGCCAAACTCAGGGCGGGGTATACAATAGGTCTGGTACACAGCATGGCATACTTTGTAGAACCTATGGCTAAGGTATACGGAATGACTTTCATTCTCTCTCTATCTTTTGTCGTGGTCGGGCTTTGAGTCTTACACAACATGGCATACTTTGTAGAACCTATGGCTAAGGCATGGGGAATGACTTTCATTCTCTCTCTATCTTTTGCCGTGGTCGGGCTTTGAGTCTTACTCAACTTCACACCTTGAAACACAGGCAAGAACTCCTTCTTTGACTGTTCCATTTTGAACTACTTCAAAAACTTGTCAAGGTATGTACTCATTGAAAAAAATTATCAAGCGTCTTGATCTATCTCTATAGATCTTGATGCTCAATATGTAAGCAGCTTCACCGAGGTCTTTCTTTGAAAAACTCCTTTCAAACACTCCTTTATGCTTTCTAGAAAAATTCTACATCATTTCCAATCAACAATATGTCGTACACATATACTTATTAGAAAAGTTGTAGCGCTCCCACTCACTTTCTTGTAAATACAGGCTTCACCACAAGTCTGTATAAAACTATAGGGATCCCAAAACTATATGCTTTGATCAACTCATCAAAGCGTATATTCCAACTCCGAGATGCTTGCACCAGTCCATAGATGGATTGCTGGAGCTTGCACATTTTGTTAGCACCTTTAGGATTGACAAAATCTTTTTGGTTGCATCATATACAACTCTTCTTTAAGAAATCCATTAAGGAATGTAGTTTTGACATCCATTTGCCAGATTTCATAGAATGTGGCAATTGCTAACATGATTCGGACAGACTTAAGCATCACTACGAGTGAGAAAATCTCATCGTAGTCAACACCTTGAACTTGTCAAAAACCTTTTTCGACAAGTCTAGCTTTGTAGATAGTAACACTACTATCAGCGCCCGTATTCCTCTTGAAGATCCATTTATTTTCTATTTCTTGCCGATCATCAGGCAAGTCAACCAAAGTCCATACTTCGTTCTCATACATGGATCCCATCTCAGATTTCATGGCCTCAAGCCATTTTGTGGAACCTGGGCTCATCATCGCTTCCTCATAGTTCGTAGGTTTGTCATGGTCTAGTAACATGATTTTTAGAACAGGATTACCGTACCACTTTGGTGTGGAACATATTCTGGATGACCTACGAGGTTCGGTAGTGACTTGATCTGAAGTTTCATGATCATCATCATTAACTTCCTCACTAATCGGTGTAGGCATCACTAGAACTGATTTCTATGATGAACTACTTTCCAATTCGGGAGAAGGTACAATCACCTTATCAAGTTCTGCTTTCCTCCCACTCACTTCTTTCGAGAGAATCTCCTTCTCTAGAAAGGATCCATTCCTAGCAACGAATGTATTGCCTTTGGATCTGTGATAGAAGGTGTACCCAACAGTTACTTTTGGGTATCCTATGAAGATGCACTTCTCCGATTTGGGTTCGAGCTTATCAGGATGAAACCTTTTTCACATAAGCATCGCAACCCCAAACTTTAAGAAACGATAGCTTAGGTTTCTTGCCAAACCATAGTTCATACGGTGTCGTCTCAACGGATTTAGATGGTGCCCTTTTTAACGTGAATGCATCTGTCTCTAATGCATAACCCCAAAACGATAGTGGTAAATCGGTAAGAGACATCATAGATCGCACCATATCTAATAAAGTATGGTTATGACGTTTGGACACACCATTACGCTGTGGTGTTCCAGGTGGCGTGAGTTGTGAAACTATTCCACAATGTTTCAAATGAAGACCAAACTCGTAACTCAAATATTTGTCTCTACGATCAGATCATAGAAACTTTTTCTTGTTACGATGATTTTCCACTTCACTCTGAAATTCTTCGAACTTTTCAAATGTTTCAGACTTATGTTTCATCAAGTAGATATACCCATATCTGCTCAAATCATCTTTGAAGGTCAGAAAATAACGATACCCGCCGCGAGCCTCAACACTCATCGGACCGCATACATCAGTATATATTATTTCCAATAAGTTAGTTGCTCGCTCCATTGTTCTGGATAACAAAGTCTTAGTCATCTTGCCCGTGAGGCATGGTTCGCAAGCAGCAAGTGATTCATAATCAAGTGATTACAAAAGCCCATCAGCATGAAGTTTCTTCATGCGCTTTACACCAATATTACCTAAACGGCAGTGCCACAAATAAGTTGCACTATCATTATTAACTTTGAATCTTTTGGCTTCAATATATGAATATGTGTATCACTATGATCAAGATTCAATAAACCATTTATATTGTATGACCATAGAAGGTTTTATTTATTTAAATAGAACAACAAGTATTCTTTGACTTAAATGAATAACCTATTGCAATAAACATGATCCAATCATATTCACGCTCAACGCAAATACCAAATAACATTTATTTTAGGTTCAACACTAATCCCGAAGGTAAAGGGAGTGTGCGATGGTGATCTTATCAACCTTGGAATCACTTCCAACACACATCATCACCTTGCCCTTAACTAGTCTCTGTTTATTTTGCAACTCCCGTTTCGAGTTACTACTCTTAGCAACTGAACCAGTATCAAATACCGAGGGGTTGCTATAAACACTAGTAAAGTACACATCAATAACATGTATATCAAATATACATTTGTTCACTTTGCCATCCTTCTTATCCGCCAAGTATCTAGGGAAGTTCCACTTCCAGTGACCAATTCCTTTGCAGTAGAAGCAGTCAGTTTCAGGCTTGGGTCTAGCTTTGGGCTTCTTCACAGGACTGGCAACTTGCTTGCCATTCTTCTTGAAGTTCCCTTTCTTTCCCTTGCCCTTTTACTTGAAACTGGTGGTCTTGTCAACCATCAACACTTGATGCTTTTCTTGATTTCTACCTTCGCCGATTTTAGCATCGCGAAGAGCTTGGGAATTGTTTTCGTTATCCCTTGCATATTACAATTCATCAAGAAGTTATAGTAACTTGGTGGTAGTGACTAGAGAATTCTGTCAATCACTATCTTATCTGGAAGATTAACTCCCACTTGATTCAAGCGATTGTAGTACCCAGACATTATGAGCATATGCTCACTAGCTGAGCTATTCTCCTCCATCTTGTAGGCAAAGTACTTTGTTAGAGGTCTCGTACCTCTTAACACGGGCATGAGTCTGAAATACCAATTTCAACTCTTGGAATGCCTCATATGCTCCATGTCATTCAAAACATTTTTGAAGTCCGGGGTCTAAGCCGTAAAGCATGGTGCACTAAACTATCAAGTAGTCATCATACCGAGCTTGTCAAAACATTCATAACGTCTGCATCTGCTCCTGCAATAGTTCTGTCACCTAGCGGTGCATCAAGGACATAATTTTTCTGTGGAATAATGAGGAAAATCCTTAGATCACGGACCAAGTCCGCATCATTGCTACTATCATCTTTCAACTTATATTTCTCTAGGAACATATAAAAATAAACGGGGAGCTACATCGCGAGCTATTGATCTACAACATAGATATGCTAATATTATCAGGACTAAGTTCATGATAAATTAATGTTCAATTAATCATATTACTTAAGAACTCCCACTTAGATAGACATCCCTCTAATCATCTAAGTGATCACGTGATCCAAATTAACTAAACCATGTTCGATCATCACGTGAGATGGAGTAGTTTTCAATGGTGAACATCACTATGTTGATCATATCTACTATATGATTCACGCTCGACCTTTCGGTCTTAGTGTTCCGAGGTCATATCTGCATATGCTAGGATCGTCAAGTTTAACCAGAGTTTTCTGCGTATGCAAAACTGGCTTGCACCTGTTGTATGTGAACGTAGAGCTTATCACACCCGATCATCACGTGGTGTCTCGGCACAATGAACTGTCGCAACGGTGCATACTCAGGGAAAACACTTATACCTTGAAATTTAGTGAGAGTTCATCTTATAATGCTACAGTCGAACTAAGCAAAATAAGATGCATAAAGGATAAACATCACATGCAATCAATATAAGTGATATGATATGGCCATCATCATCTTGTTCCTTTGATCTCCATCTCCAAAGCACCGTCATGATCACCATCGTCACCGGCTTGACACCTTGATCTCCATCGTAGCATCGTTGTCGTCTCGCCAACTATTGCTTCTACGACTATCGCTACCGCTTAGTGATAAAGTAAAGCAATTACACGGCGATTGCATTTCATACAATAAAGCAACAACCATATGGCTCCTACCAGTTTCCGATAACCGTTACAAAACATGATCATCTCATACAACAATTTATATATCATCACGTCTTGAACATATCACATTACAACATGCCCTGCAAAAACAAGTTAGACGTCCTCTACTTTGTTATTGCAAGTTTTACGTGGCTGCTACGGGCTTAGGAAGAACCGTTCTTACCTACGCATCAAAAACCACAACGATTTTTTGTCAAGTGTGCTATTTTAACCTTCAACAAGGACCGGGCGTAGCCACACTTGATTCAACTAAAGATGGATAAACAGACACCCACTAGCCACCTGTGTGTGAAGCACGTCGGTAGAACCAGTCTCGCGTAAGCGTACGCGTAATGTCATGGACCGCTTCATCCAACAATACCGCCGAATCAAAGTATGGCATGCTGGTAAGCAGTATGACTATTATCGCCCACATCTCTTTGTGTTCTATTCGTGCATATAACATCTACGCATAGACCTGGCTCGGCTGCCACTGTTGTGGAACGTAGTAATTTAAAAAAAAATCCTACGATCACGCAAGATCTATCTAGGTGATGCATAGCAACGAGAGGGGAGAGTGTTGTCTACGTACCCTCGTAGACCGAAAGAGGAACGTTATAACAACGTGGTTGATGTAGTCATACGTTTTCACGATATGACTGAGGGAGTCCTGGATTAGGGGGTATCCGGACAGCCGGACTATATACTTTGTCCGGAAGATTGGAGCGTGAAGATACAAGACTCAAGACTTCGACCCGTGTCCGGATGGGACTCTCCTTTGCGTGGAAGGCAAGCTTGGCGATCCGGATATTGTGTTTCCTTCCTTGTAATCGACTCCATGTAAACCATAGCCCTCTCCGGTGTGTATATAAACCGGAGAGGTTGGTCCTTAGAAGGCCGGTCACAATTACAATCATACCATCATAGGCTAGCTCTTAGGGTTTAGCCTCTACGATCTCGTGGTAGATATACTCTTGTACTACTCATATCTTCAATATTAATCAAGCAGGAAGTAGGGTTTTACCTCCATCGAGAGGGCCCAAACCTGGGTAAACATTGTGTCCCTTGCTTCCTGTTACCATCAGCCTAAGACGCACAGATCGGGACCCCCTACCCGAGATCCGCCGGTTTTGACACCGACATTGGTGCTTTCATTGAGAGTTCCTCTGTGTCGTCGCTGCAGGGCTTGATGGCGCCTTCGATCATCAACAACACGGACCAGGAGGAGACTTTTTCTCCCGAACAGATCTTCGTGTTCGGCGGCTTCGCACTGCGAGCCAATTCGCTACGCCCCTGGCCACCAGGTCAGGTTCGGAAACTTGAACTACATGGCTGATATTCACAGAGACTTGATCTTCAACGGATTAAAACCCATGCCAGGAGCACCGGACAGTCGCGATGAGCACGGCCTAGACCTGTTGTCGGACAATGTTCGGGTTATCACCCCCGTAGTGGCCCTGGAACTAAATCTAGAGCAGGCTGCATCGCTTGAGGACGGAGGGATGGGCCCCGCCTCGCAGGTTGCACACTCATCGGTGGTGGAGCCGAACACAGTTCCCGCCTCTGCGGAAACCTGTGACTCCGGACCCCCGGACTCATATCCGGTTGTTGGTTCTAATCCGTGCACTCTCGAGCCAACCGAGCCAGGTCGGGCTCCGATAATGGAGTTTACCGCTGCGGATATCTTCCAGCACTCCCCTTTTGGCGACATGCTGAACTCGTTAAAGTCTCTCTCTTTGTCAGGAGGCTCTCGGCCAAACTATGTCTGACTCGAGTGGGGAGCAGACGACATAGGAATTTGTTGCCCACCCACCACCCACTTCATCGCCATGGTTGATGATTTAACCGACGTGCTTGACTTCGACTCCGAAGGCATCGACGGTATGGACGACGATGCAGGAGAAGATTCAGAATCTCTGGGGCGCTGAACTACTACCTCGTCACACGATATATACATGGTGGACACGCCCAAGGAGGACGACGACGGCAATCTGGAAGATAAAACCCCCGGGCAAAAGCCAAAACGGCAACGCAGACGCCGCTCAAAGTCCAGCAACAGTAAAAATAGCGACAAGAGCGCAAGAAGGATGGACATACCAGTAAACTCCGAAGGCAATAACGACCATGAGGACCCAGCGATAGAGAAGGACGAGCTAGGTCACGCCGAACCAAGTTCGGAGCAGATGCCAGATCACAATGATCCAGAGGGACGAGTTCATCAAACCGGCCCAGGACAAGAAGACAGTCCAGACGATGATGCATTCATCATTCCGAAAGAACGCGTGGAACGAGATAACCTCCACAGAAAACTTATGGCCACAGCGAGAAGTCTAAAGAAGCAGAAGCAATGGCTCAAAGCCGCACAAGAAATGCTCAATCATAGATGGAATAAGGTGCTAGACACTGAAAAAGATATGGCGACGATCGCCATACAAAGAGCTATCCAAAACGCAAGCTACTGCCAGAATTCGACGACGAGGCCGTTCCACCAAGGACTAATACGACCAAGAGGCCCAACGTACCGCTCCCTAACCACAATAGAACGGCTACCGAGGTCGCGCACGATCTACGTGAGCATCTGGATAAGAAAGCCGACGCGGCCAGGTCTATCTACGGATCTAAAGGACACACCCCGGCGAGGGACTATGGTCACCAAAACGATGAACAAGCCAAATACTAGTTCAGAATAAACAGCGGACACAACAACAGCCGACTGCATGCCACAGCACGTCCAGATACAGAGGGGCTGCTCACCCCCTGTGCTTCACGAAGAAGTACTGGACCATGAATTCCCACAAGGTTTTAAACCTATGAACATAGAGGCATATGACGGAACGACAGACCCAGGGGTCTGGATCGAGGATTTTATCCTACATATTCACATGGCTTGTGGGGATGACCTCCACGCCATCAAATACCTTCCCCTAAAGTTGAAGGGACCAGCTCGACACTGGTTGAAGAGCCTCCCCGAAAATTCAATTGGGAGTTGGGAGGAACTCGAGGACGCTTTCAGGGCAATTTTCAAGGGACTTATGTCCGGCCTCCGGATGCGGACGACTTAAGCCACATAATCCAACAGCCCGGAGAGTCCGCCTGAAGCTTTGGAACAGATTCCTCACTAAGAAGAATCAAATTGTCGATTGTCCGACGCTGAAGCCTTAGCGGCATTCAAACATAGCATCCGCGACAAGTGGCTCGCCAGACACCTTGGCCAAGAAAAGCCAAGGACAATGGCAGCCCTAACAAGCCTTATGACCCGCTTTTGCGCGGGTGTAGATAGCTGGCTAGCCCGTAAAGGCACCAGCGACCCCAGCACATCCGAAATAAGGGATGGCAACGGGAAGCCACGGCGTAATAAAAACAAACACCAAAACAAGGAAGAGAGCCCGGATAACACAACAGTTAATTCCGGCTTTAGGGGCTCTCAACCTGATCAGCAAAAGAAGTCATCTAAAGGCAGTAAAGAGGGACTGTCCGGTCTGAATAGAGTCCTAGACAGACTGTGCCAAATTCATGGCACCCCTGACAAACCTGCGAACCACACACACAGAGAGTGTTGGGTCTTCAAGCATGCCGACAAATTAAATGTTGAACACAAGGGAAGGGAAACACCAAGTGAAGACGAGGATGAACCTCGCCAGCCAAACACTGGGGGACAGAAAAAATTCCTGCCAGAGGTTAAAATAGTGAACATGATCCACGCGACTCACACATCCATGAGAAGGCACGAACGCGCGCATAGAGACGCGCGCGATATAGAGCCCATCTTACGCACACCTAACTACTGGATGTCTTATCCGATCACCTTCGATCACTTGGATGGCCGAACTAGTATTCGGCGCGGAGGATCAAAGGCCTTGGTGCTTGACCCAATAATCAACCGATACCGTCTCACCCGTGTCCTCATGGACGGCGGCAGTAGTCTCAATTTAATATACGAGGACATTGTCCGCAGGATGGGGATAAACCCATCCAGAATTCGCCAAAGCAACACCGCCTTTGAAGGGGTGATACCAGACGTTGAAGCCTACGGCAGGGGCTCTGTCGTACTGGAGGTAACATTTGGCTCCCCAGGCAATTCCAGAAGCGAAGAACTACTCTTCACCATCGCACCCTTCCAAAGCGGCTATCATGCATTGCTTAGAAGAACGGCCTTCGCCCGCTTCAACGCATTACCGCACTATGGCTACCTTATACTCAAGATGCCCGGTCCACGTGGTGTCATCACCGTTAACGGAATCACAGAGCGCTCTTCACGCGCAGAGGAACACGCGACGGCCCTAGCGGCCGGACTATAAGCGGCCTCCAATATCAGAAAACATGACTGGTCATTAAGACCACAGACACGGTTAGACGAATCCGGTAGCCCGGACAAAATTGAACCAGGGCACCGTATATGTAATCCCATAGCGGACACCAGGGGCTATAAATATTTAATAC
Organism: Triticum dicoccoides; assembly: GCF_002162155.2. Classification (NCBI taxonomy): domain Eukaryota; kingdom Viridiplantae; phylum Streptophyta; class Magnoliopsida; order Poales; family Poaceae; genus Triticum; species Triticum dicoccoides. The sequence continues at coordinate 545,451,090 of NC_041387.1, read as the reverse complement.
AGCCCCACACTTGGCTCAACCTTATTGGAAGGCCAACATCTTACACTTTTACTATCCATCGCATACTTATGTTGTACTCTCCTATGAGTTTTCTTTTTTCCACAGACAACGTTCGCGCGATACCCTTCCAGGATACGGCACAACGAGACAAAGGCGCAGGCGTGCAGCAGGGCCCCGTTCAACAGGTTTCTTTTTAGATGAAGACCATGTGTAAACCTTTTCTATTGCCTCTTGTTGTTTAACCATCCCATGGGTTCCATACCCACAGAGGATACTGCCGTTATTGGCATTTCGCCACGATAGATTAAAGCACGTACCTGGAAACACAGGGTTTATAATAAATGGGAATTCTTGAGCCCATCTTCTGTTATAAAGTCCAAATACCTTCGGGAGTGTTTGGCGTCACGAGTTTGGCCTTATATGCATCAGCTCCAAATCATGTCTTTGGTCAAATGTTGGGTTTGCCTGGCTCCTGGGTTTTCCGCCTTACGTTCCGTCATTATCGGCTAAGACGGCCAAAGGAGAACTACTGCGATTGTGCCCTGGTTATTCCGGATGAGCACCTCAGTAGAGAAAGCTGAAAACTGACTGTCATGATACAGCGAGAGATTGATCAACCACTCGAAGACTCACCGGAATCTTTAGGATTCCTCCGCATTAACGAAGGGCCATTTCTCGGTCATGTACATACGCGCCCGTATTCGAATGCATGCGAAGGTACCAGGGGCTACATAGTAGCCCCAACGTTAGACTCCCATGGCTAAGCGAAAGTGTTACAGCTATATAGTCTGGTTGCCTAGTTCGACGTGCGATCACCTCCTTAATGGACCAAGACATTGGATCAAGTGTGATTAAGCATATTTTTCGCGAACACCCCCGCATTGTATGCGTGGGGGCTAAAGCCAACGACTGCTAACTTTCGGATTATATATATATATATATATATAGGGTGGGTCTATTATGATAACACCCCTTAAGACCTTATTCTGCACACCTGAACCTTATTCTGCACACCCGAACCTTATTCTGATAACACCGGATCATCGCAAGTGCGGAAAAAACAGCCCCACCGCACCTTCTTCACCTTTCCCCCACTCCCTGCACACCTTCTTCCCCTGCCCCCAACCAACTCGCCGCCGCACCTAGCTTCTCACCTTCTGGACGATGCGCCAGCCACCAGCTCCGCCCCACTGGCTACCTCCCCCACCGCTCTGATCTCCCC